>NC_092794.1:13040610-13286583 GCF_918797505.1 Bemisia tabaci | reverse complement strand
ATTGCGTAAATGTTGAATTCTTTCAAAAAGTACTGCGAACACGTTAAATTTTTAGAAAATTAATGCGCTCCCGTTAAATTCTTCGAAAATTACTGCGAACTTGCTATTTTTGTGTGAAAATTACTGCAAACGCGCTTTTCTTCGATGAAAATCACTACGCACTTGCAATGCCATATTGCATAGGCTGAATCTCTAGTTGCTCGTATAACTGCGTAAACCAGAGAATGTCCTCTGCACCTCTGCCCCCTAATAAAATTTTACGGAAGTTCTCAATAAAATTTTCATGAAATTTTACATCTCTGCTTACGAGGTGACGAGTACTCAGTACTCACTCAATCAGCAGCGGGGAAGATGCTCCGAGCGCCGCGGTAGCTTAACGTGCTGGGGCAAAACACCGTAAGAACATTCAAACGTTGCCAAATTTCTTCCGCTGAAATATTAATTTGTAACGAAAGCTATGGATAGTTATTTTTGAAATTCTGGCGGGCATACTAGAGATTATATTACGCATAAATTTCCAAAAAATGGGAAAAAAGGTTTATCAAGTGTCCCTGAAAACTCGTATTTCTCCAGAGGAGCCTTGGCAACCTTTGAGGGCTCATAGAGGGTTCTTCCGGGCGCAGGGCAATAGCGCACCATCGCTTTTTACCGGTTTTTTTGGCGCGCGCAAGCCTGGCCAGCCTCGGGACTATTTTCCGAGTCAGTGGTCTCGAACGGTGCCCCACGAGTGTTGAGCTTGTTGCGAGGTAGTGCTTCAAAAGCAGCGCTTTCCCCCATTCAAAATAGAGTACCCTCTCTAGGGAGAGTATGGACAACTCGATCTATGTAGCTCTTAGGGCCCACACTGAAAAAAAATATCGGTGTATTTACTAAGAAAAGGGTAAAATTACCAAGAATTCAGGGTTCTATTTGACCCCAGTTTTTTCTTGGTAAAATTACCATTAACGGAATCGGTAATTTTACCAAGAATCTCGGTAATTTTACTGGACCTTGGTAAAAACGCCAATATTTTTTATCGACTGTGGTAGAATTACCAAGATAAAATGGCAAAGTTATCGGGAATTGATTACCAATAAAAGTGGTATTCTTACCTGAAAAAAACAGTAAAAATACCGGTTTTTAGGTAAGCTTACCAGTCTGTCTTGGTAAAGTTACCAACAATTGGTAAAAAAAGTGAGATGGTAAAGGTACCAACGGACCTTGGTAAAAACGCCGAGAATTTTTTTTCAGTGCAAAACGGCGAAAACGTGAAAAACGAAGATCACTGAAAAAGTGCCCCTGCCAACCTATGCACTTGAAAGAATAATCAACAGGACCGACATCGCATTGTAAACGAGCGTTTTTAGGGATTAAAATTTTAAAACTAGGAAAATGTATACGACATCAAAATTGTATACGTTCTTTTATAGTTTTTTATCAGTGTACCTACTCTCGGAGTTTGAATTAGTACCACTTGTTAATGCGAGTTTATAGGTTGGCTGCCTTTTCAGGCCCTAAGAGCTACATGACCTGATTAAACCTAACCTCCAAATTTTCGAGTTGTCCATTCTCCCTATGAAGGTACTCTAATTCGAGCCCGTGTAAAATATCCAAATTTAATTAAAAAATCTGGCAACCTTGGTGTTGAGCGTTGAACCGACCCGAACCCGGCCCCGGCCCAGACCGAGATGTTACTGCACTCGCTCAAATGAGTTCGGCTTCGCACGTTTGCGTTTGCGTACTCACGCTCCAATGAATACAGCGTTGCCAGATTCCACCGATTAATCACTTTTTCACGTTAAGCCGCACGGAAAACAGCGTAAATTTCGGAGAAAACTAGGCAACCGGTAATATGAGAGTTACCCGTGGTAGAGGACTTCTCCGTTCCATCGCGCTAGAAAAAATTCGGGCGTTTTTCTCGCGATAGATTTGGCCCTATTTAAGATCACGCAGTTGAACATCTCAAGGTAAATTTTAAAGTTTCCATTCCATATCCGTCAAAAGCTCCGAATCCCGGAACTTTTTAATACTAATTTCAGTTACTCCATGACCGTCCAAAGTTCCAGGATTCTTTTTAGAATTTTTCAAAAGTTCCGGAATTCTTTTTAGATTTTTTTAATAGTTTCGAGAAAAATCCGGGAAATGCAAAAGATCCGGATCATTTTGGGACTTTCAAAAGTTCCGGGAAAAATTCAGGAAAATCTCAAAAGTTCCGAAAGTCGGTAAGAGTTCTAGGAAATGACAGCACTGGTTAAATTTTACTCCGGAAACTATATGTCTCCTGGTCAACTGGAATGGAATAAGAGCGGAGTGGAATCGACCTTTTGTGCGACCCCTTTTTGAGGTTTGGAGTCGGAGTCCGAACCCATTCGTGCGCCTCTGAACATAAGCAAACCTTCCTGCGCGCGGTCCCGGTTGGTTATATGCTCGGGACCGCTGCGCTGATTGGTTGGAGACAGCACTTGTCTTAACTAGATTTCAATTTCCACTATACTGAAAGGTGGGACCCTCATATCACTCAGATTTTTATGCGGCATTTTTGGCGCGTTAGTGAAGTGCGCTCTGGAATTCACAACGGCATTGCTGAAAGTGCAGTGGCGAGCAAGCCCTGCAAGTAGGCAACACTGTTTTTTTTTTTGTTTTTTTTTCATTTAAATGTATGTAAAAAAATCTTTTCTGTGTGACGTTGAATCATTGTTTGTAACGGATCAAAATGGAGGTGAGATTTAAATACTAACTAGCGCAAGGATCGCCACCGTTAGAACTCGTTGCACTAGGAGTACAATTGGATTACATTTTGCAATAAGGAACCACTATCTCTGGCTCTTCCATAAAAGCACCTCTCTTCATAGGGAAACCAATGATAGATATGCTGTTTCTAAAATGAGCCAGAAATAGTGGTTCCTTATTGCGAAATAAGATTCAATTTTTGTTTTTGAGCTCCTTGACCTCTCCCTGACTTATCTAAGTGGGTATGCCGATCTCCTCTCATTTAACCCTAATTTTCCACGGTTTCTCTCGGGGGAAATATAAATTGACAAAAAATAATAAATTTAGAAATATCATCCGCCGTCAAAAAACGGATCTATTGAGGATTTCACCTGAGAGTGGAGCCCTCAAAACAGGTTGTCTTTTCAGAATGGTTTCACGATGACACTGCATTCGAGTACCTGATGCTCAACGGCAGTATAAGATTAAAGAAAGAAAGAGAGAAGGGGAAAAAATCGAAATGATGAACTCTATCCAACGTGGGGTCTGAAAATGTCCGCACCCACATACAATCATTACGAAGTACCGCGACCGATATGCTTCAAATTTGACATAATCAAGAGAGGAAAAAAAGAAAGAGAGAGAGAGAAAAAAAAAAAAAAACATCGGAGAACTGAAGTTGAATCAAATGTTGAAACCGTAATAATAACATTGAAATCTCACCGGTCGTAGGCGGATCTATTGGGATCTTTCTCGGGAGCTCAGCTCTCAAGAGGCTATTCCTCATCTTGATTCCTCAACACTTCTCATTGCCCGGCTGATATGAGGAAAAACCGCGTGACTCCAATGGCATGTCAAGCTTTGCGATAAATCGATCGATTCGCCATTTAAACACATGGAAAAATATCGATTGTCATGGCGTGCAACGAACACCTTTATAATCGATTAATTACCTCAGCTTCAAATAGTAAAATATCGAGAGTAGATTATTCACGCATCGACAGAAACACTATACAGATACGCGTAGATGGAGGTACATGCCATTTAAACCTAAAGAAAACTATCGATTATCATGGCGTTAGCAAAGAACACTCTTATAATCGATTCATTACCTCGGCTTCAAATGGTAGAATATCGAGAGTCGATTATGCAAGGATCGACAGAAACCCAATATACAAATACGCATAGATGGAGATACATGCCATATTTAAACCTAAAGAAAAGTATCGATTATCATGGCGTTAGCAACAAACGCCTTTATGATCGATTCATCACCTCAGCTTCAAATGGTAGAATATCGAGAGTAGATTATTCACGCATCAACAGAAACCCTATACAGATATGCATAGATGGAGGTACATGCCGTTTGAACTTAAAGCAAAGTATCGATTATCATGGCGTTAGCAAAGAACACCCTTATAATCGATTCATTACCTCAGCTTCAAATGGTAGAATATCGAGAGTAGATTATTCACGCATCGACAGAAACCCAATACAGATACGCGTATAGATGGAGATACATGCATTTTAGACTTAAAGAAAAGTATCGATTATCATGGCGTTAGCAACGAACACCTTTATAATCGATTCATTATCTCAGCTTCAAATGGTAGAATATCGCGGGTCGATTGTCCACGAATCGATAGAAACCCTATACAGATACGCGTAGATGGAGGTACATGCCATTTAAACCTAAAGAAAAGTATCGATTATCATGGCGTTTGCAACGAACACCTTTACAATCGATTTATTACCTCGGCTTCAAATGGTAGAATATCGAGAGTCGATTGTCCACGAATCGATAGATACCCTATGGAGATACGCGGTTTCGTGCTCGAGGCGGAAGCTCGCTCGTCCCCATTTGCTGAGGGCTTGCCACGCTGGAACAATGCTGTGGAGCTCGTTGGATCTTGAAATTGTCGCGTTGAGAAAACACCTGAACCGACCACGATATTTTCGTATGGTGATGCGTGCTCGGGTCCCATAAGTGGCCAATAAAAGCATATTAGAGTCCAACTTGCGCTATATATAGTCGTCGTCTCGAGATTATTATATGATACGGAGCTGAAAATAAATCCCTCTTTAAATATTCCTTGCAAGGCTTCGGTGCTTCACTCTCGGTTACAATGTAAGACCAGCGCTTTCGTTAAATCCGCGGTTAAGCCTCGAGTGTGCACGTTTCGTCTCGATTATTGCCTCGAGCGTTAGTTCGGCTCCGACTCTCGTCTCAGAGCTCAACCTCAGCCGTTTTACGAGAGAGCGCCGCGAGGCAACCAACAGGGATTGCGTGTTGCAAAAACGAACCGGCGCGATTACAGTATTTTCAAAATTGTGCAACTTCTTATCTTTTAAAAATACTCGATATATGTACAGTATTTAAAGTTTACACTATTTTTTCCCTTCAAAATTGCCAATTATTTGGTGGGAAGCAAAAAACATTTGCTGCTACGGGACATTTTGTAGATGATTGTGGAGAGGCAACATTTTTCCAACACTGTACCCGCGCTGCTAAATGCGATCCAACTGGATTGCGTGTTGCAAAAACGGTCCAAAGGCATTCAAATGTTGCTAGGATTATGTAACTTAATCCCTTTGCAATACAATTACTGAAAAAATGCAAAAAATTGCTCATTGAAGGGCCGTTTTGCGAAATGCATCATAATTAGTCATTTGCGGTCGCTTTCCAAGTCTATAATAGTGGCCTTAACGAGGGTCTGAAGGGCGTGTTGGGCGAAACATGCAGATTTTTGGGCATTCGACCGCAACCCACACAACTCGCATTTTTCGCCAAAATTGGCCTTCAGACTTGTGTTCAGGGGCCGAATATTGTCGGCTCTTCCACACGGAGATGCAACATCCATTATCGAAATAAGTGGTCAGTAAGTGGTTGATGTTCCAATGCACTGGCCACTCCACTTCCACGCAAGTTCCACCAGAGCACGAAAGTGAGAAAAACCTGAGTACATTACTGCCGTGCGAAGGAAAAATGCCGTATTAACCTTCTGGCGAAGCAAAATTTTCTTTGATAAAACACGAATTTCCTGGTAAACTTATGAATATTTTCCTTCCAATTTTTCATAAAATTTGGTTCGCAATTTCACCTACAGTCCCTGAAAATTTCAAGGAAAATTATTCATAACTTTCTTCAAAAACAAACATTTAATTGAAGGAAATTTGGAAACTCTCGAATGTTCATACGGCGTTTTTCCTTAGCACGGCAGATTAGGTCATTAGGGCACTTTTTCAGTGCTGAGATGTCTCGGAATAACCTTCGGTCAACGGTTGATACATCTAGCACATTTTAAAAGGCTTACTTTATTCGTACTTTCCTGTAGCTAGGAGGGTTCAAAAAAATATTGCGCTGAAAAAATTATTTAAAAAAAATTGTTGTAACAGTCTAGAAAAAGGGGGAAAATATAAAAAAACGTATAGAGAGAGGACTTTCTTTAAAGCCTACTAACCTGCGATAAGATCGAAACATGATTACTTAGGCGTAAACCCGAGACTGAGAGTAAGAAAACGATTTCAGCGGACGGGTAGGAATTTTTCGAGGTGCTCCGGGAAATTTTCCGCGAACCCTGAGGAGCACCGAGCAATTCCAAGGAGGCTGACCCTGTACCCTCGCTGAAAGTTCTTCGGTCCGACACGACTGGCCACAACACTATCACGGACACAGAGGCTGGACTATTCGAAAGTCCGAGGAGTCTCACAAAGAGTCGCATTAAAATTTGAAAAAACGGCTAAAAAATCACAAAACCCGAAATTAATTACGGCGGCGGATATTTTTCGGCGGCCTGAAATCCACTTGAAACAAAAATGGGAAAAAATTGAGAAAAAAATTGAAAAAAAAAATCAGGAAAACAAGTCGGATGAGATCCACCACGAGGTACCGAGGCGAGCGCGTGTTGAGTACTACTCGATTTCAAATATCGGAGAAAAACTCAAGGAATTGTCGAGATAAAGATATGAGAGTGAATTCAGAATCGTCACAACCCATTAGATACTGAAAGTGTTCCGAAAACCTACTCGTTCGAGGTCTATGGTGGCACTTAGGCCTTCAATTAGACGTCATTAAGCTTAAGATATCTAGCTATCCACGTTGGAAGTCTCGAAAGATGCCGTGCTAAGGAAAAAAGCCGTATGAACATTCGAGAGTTGCCAAATTTCCCCCGATAAAACATGTGTTTTTGACGACATTCATGCATATTTTTCCTTGAAATTTTCAGATATTCTAGATTCAATTGCGTGCGAAATTGTCCGAAAATTTTGGGGGGAAATGTTCACAATTTTCCCAGTAAATTCGGTTTTTATCGGAGGAAACTTGGCAACATCTGAGGGCTCATACGGCGTTCTTCCTTAGCGCGGCAGTTTAATGCCGCAAAAACACCGTGGATACACAGAGCTCCCGATGCAGTTAAACGGTTCTTAATTAGCAGGATAGTGTTCTCGAATGGGTTCATTTGGTGCTTGACACAGACGCGGGACCATCACCATCCGGGAACGGGCGCCACTCTAAGCAGCGTCCAAATTGACAAGAACCACTCAACATTTCGCTACAAAACACCGGCAGTTGCGCGCTTTTTCATTCACTTGCGAATTAGAAAGAGTTTAACAAAAATGAATTATGTCACGTCAAGATCGAAACGAGATAAATTAACTGAAAAAACAAAACTATTCGCTATGACTTATCTCGCTTTATGCAGAGGGGGCACTTCATCCGGTAGCTTTGATTATCTCTATAAACCTTAAAATTACTCTCGAGTGATGGGCTTGGAGGACAAGGCGCAAGTACAGTTTTTGCTATTTCAAGAAATACGTGTTTAGACTTTTAAAATTACATGGAGCCTAATGGCAGAAAGGAAGTTTAAACTCACTTCTTGATGCTGTAAAGTTGGATTTTAATAGTGAATTTATCACACAATATACTCTCGTACTAGTTTTAGTTGAGTTCATGCTTTCCTCAATTTTTTCAAAAACTGCACTTATGCGCCTTGTCCTTTAAGCCCCTCAAATGAGGATCGCAACCGTCAATACCTTTCATACAACTGAAAGTTCGATGGGGAAAACAGTCCAACAACATACGGCGAAACATGTTGACGGAAACGATATTCCAACGTTCAATCGCGTAAATCACGACAAGGGTTTTTCGAGGGATTTTTTTACAGCATCTACCACCTCAATTGTCGTTGCACAAATCGTGTTCCGCGTAAAATTTTCATAAGAAAGCACGAATTATACCTAATGCGTAAATTCGCGCCTTGTCTGGAAATGCACCCCTTACCACAGCGCGCACTAGCCTCATTTCAACCATTTCGCCTTCAAACACCTGGGTAGGCAATAAGAGCGACCTGAGAGCCGTAATAGTTGCTCGAGACAGTTTGAAACGTTCACTCGTCTAAACAACTGATTTTAACAGAGAGCTTGAGCGGATGGTCGCGTTTCCCGATTATACCGAAATTGCCTAACAGTGGCAACCCTGTAAATATTGATCAATCAGGTCAAAAAGGCAAATTTCTCGGTCAGAATGGAACATTGACCCCCTCCCAAAGACGGATCCAAAGGGGGCACGTCCCCCTCCTTCGCCAGAAAAAATCAGGAGGAAAAAGGGAAGAAGGAAAGGATGAAGGGAAGAAGGAAAGGATGAAGGAATGGAGGGAAGAAGAAGAAACAACGCTTATGTTTGGTAATTGTTCACGGCGAAATTGACTAAAACCGAATATAACATGCTTTAAAATTTCAAAAAATTTCTGCGGGAAACCCCCTAGACAGCCCCCCCCCCCCTTTGAAGTGTCTGGATCTGACTGTACCTCTCCCACTAGAGTTGCCCCCATTTTGGAAGATCTTTTCGACCTAGATTACTATCGAACCCAGTGTTCGTACTTTCTAAATCTATGGCCTTGTCTCCACGGGACGTTTTCATGGGATTTGTCCCAAGTTCGAATCGCAGGAACGAAACTTCTGGGATTTTTCCCAGTTACCGTCTCCACGGGACGGGGCTCATCCAGTCCTGCGACTAGTTTGCGCAGGAAGATGAATTAGTTAAAGTCGAGTATTCAACCGGGATTAAAATAATAATTGCACTCAATTGACAATTAGACACATTATTTCAACTAAACAAACATTAAAAATGTAGTAATGAATAAAATATCGCACGATTCGTTTTCACTTCTTCTTCTTCTCTCAGTGGGTCCTTGGGGTGCAAGTACCATACTCGGTACTGGGAACAATATTGATTAACTCAATATTTTTCCCAACTTCGTAAATGTGATTTTTCCCTGGGACAAATCTCGTGAAACGGCTCATGGAGACAAGGCCTATGGCCCATAGAGTACATAGAGTCGTAATGTAAGCGGGAGAGCTGGCGCCACTTTTAAGCATTTTCCATGTCCCAAATTCCGAGACTCCTGTGACGCCGGGTCACTTTTTCGATACATAATCGATTGTTTGCGATACACGGGCGTCCGGCCATCCGATGACAACAACAACAACAACAACAACAACAACAACAACAACAACAACAACAAAGGAGATAGGAATTTTTTTTTGTTTTTACTTCTGTTTTAGTTATGTTTCAATGATGGCGAGATGTTATACGAGAATCGTTGTATGAGGGATCCCGGTCTTTAAAAATTAACTACATTATTGGATCTGGCATAATTTTTTTAATTATTTCAGAGATCTGCCTATTTGGCTCATTTTTTTGAATATATTACACGTATATATTACGTATTCCACACCGCCATTTTGGGTCGAAAATGTATCGAAAAAGCGACCCGAACTCGGCGCACACCGGGCTCGGAATTCGTCGAGCAGAACATGGCGCCAGCTCTCCCATTTACATTACGACTCTATGTACTCTATGCTATGGTCAAGCAATAAAACTAAAGTGGAGTCCTTACCTGATGACTGACACGGGGTCAGCGGGGTGATCCGGGGGGTTGGGCGGCTGCGTCTCCGAGTCGGAGGCTTCCGGGGAGGAAAAGCCCGCGGTGCTGGTGGACTCCTCGCAGAGCGGCACGGGCGGGGCGGTCGGCGTGACGGGCAGGTGCTCCGGCGTGGTCGGGAGCAGCTCCGCGCGCGGGCGGGACACGGCCACGTCCTCGCCGAAGCGCGACGACGACGGCGAGGCGGCAGCTGCCGAGTGGCGGCGCCCGTACTGCCGCGGCCGCTCCACCGGGGCCGACGTGGAGCGCTCGAGGATCTCGCACGGGAAGAGGGGCTCGTTTCGCTCGTCGACCACCCTCGCCGGAGACTCCGGTTCGCCGAGCCGGAAGTGCCGCACCCGGCGCATCGACTCCCGGAGCCACGTCGCCTTCGGGCGCCGGGTCCTCGAGGGTCCCGCCGGCGCCGGGGGCGCCGAAGGGGTCGCCGGGCCACCCCCGGCCCCGGGCTCGTGCAGGAAGCAGGTCTCTGTCGCCGCCGCGGGCCCCGAGGCCCGGGAGCCCTGCTTTTCCACCCTGAGTAGGTCGTCCAGCCAATGCCAATCGATGTCTTCGTTGCAGTCCACACTGAAACAGAGGAGAGAACTCGAATTAGTCCATCGGTTGATACGGTCGTCGGCTCTGGGGTGAGCTCTACTAGATGGATGATATGTCGACGGTGTAAGTCGGCAATCACATAACTCGGTTTGCGACGTCGCAGACTTCCTGTCATATTTCGTTTTTCAAACGCAATTCTTTAAAACTGCCGTGATTTTTCTTCTCTGTGCGAAGAAAATCCTGCGAAAACTTCAAGGAATCATGTCAATTTGTTCTCCTTTAAAAAAATAACATAGAGGCGGAGATTTTCAGCCACCGCAAACGAGATAATGTGATTGCGGACTTACGCCGTCGATATGGTACATCGACGGTGTAAGTCGGCAATCACATAACTCGTTTGCGGTGTCCGAAAATCTCCATCCCTATGTTATTTTTTTAAAGAAGAACAAATTAACATCATTCCTTGAAGTTTTCGCAGAATTTTCTTCACACATAGAAGAAAAATCACGGCAGTTTTAAAGAATTGCGTTTGAAAAACGAAGTATGACAGGAAGTCTGCGACGTTGCAAACAGGGTTATGTGATTGCCAACTTACATAGTCAATATCTAGTGGCGTAGCCAAGGGAGGAACCTAGAAGGTCTGGATCCCCCCCCCCCCCCCCCCCAAGACTGTGATTGACCGAATGAAGTTTAATACCTTAGGAGGAAGCAAGCAGATGGGAGTAATTTTTTGCTGATTCCTTTTTTTCATTGTAAAAACTTTAGAACAACAATAGGTCTGCTACAGATACGCCAGAGAGAAATGGGTTTCCAATTTCAGTAAAGAGTGGTAAAACTTGATCCGCTCTCAGAAAATGGAGATCTAATAAAACTTGTGAGGGAACTCTCCTCTATGAGCTTTGCCATCACACACTCGAAATTTTCAAAAGTTAATTATTCTTTTTGCTACAGTGGCTTGAGTACAATTTTAAAATTTTCAAGAGACTGCCAAAACTTGGAGATTTTTTCAAAAAGTTTATTATTAATTAATAAAAATTAACCATAAGCTTAGTACATTTGACAAAATTCGACTATTTCCAGTGATTTTCAAAAGTTTTAAAATAGCCTAATTTCAGATCATTTTTCCAGTGACAAATATTCCAGGAAAAAAACATTTTCTCTATTTTTTTTAGCTATCCACATCAAAATGTATGGAATTCACTGTCTAACATTTTGTATAATTTATGCTCTTGGATATTTGACAGGGTTTATTTTTCCGATTTTTTTGAACAGCGTAATTTTGAATAAAAAAAAAAAAAAAAAAAAATTTGCATTACCTAAATAAAAATTCCCTTCTCCCACGGAATAACCCTCACAGCAATTTTTATCCAAGAAATAGTGGAAACTTACACTAAATACAACCTAGCAGAAAATGTAACTGTAAGAGCACACTCACCTGGAGAGTGAATGACATCGGTTAGAAGATGTAGTCTTAGTGCGTTTCAAAGAGTCGTTAGTTGAGAGCTTGTCAGCAGATTGCTTTTGCTCATGTCCAGTGAAAAACTGAGAACCATCCTGAGTACTATTAGTATCTCCTCTTTGAGCACTCTGTGTAGAATCCAGAGAGCCCATTGAATGATATACGAAGTTGTCAATCTCCGAAACAGATCTTGATCGTTTAACCGTGTAGGGCTGTAAATTTGACTTGCGCGGCATGGAGAGCCTTTTGATTTGACTACTTTTCATAAAACTCCAAACATGGCTATTATGCAAGAGCGACTGTAGAAGAGAATCATCCTCAGCAAAATACTCAGTTAACGAAAGTGATGAACTAGCCTCAGATGAAGACTCACTACGTTTGAAATCCTCCGATGCATTTTGCTTTTGAAGATAAGACGGTTGCAGAGAGCTATCTTTGATTCTGGAATAAGTAATTTCTTCATTTATGCCAGAATCTGTTGAATTCATGGACACTGAGTTCATGAGTTTCTTTGTATTAGAACTGGCACTGCAGCTTGTATCGATTCCATCCGCTCTTTTGTCATTTGTTACTTTTGGCCTGTAATCAGAGTTTCCATTAATGCTGTGCTGAGGCTCCACACTTGAAGAGAAAGCTAAATTTTCCAGGCCTCGGCAGGACTGGGTTTCCGATAATGTATCATGGTGTTGGCTTCTTATTTCAGATGACTCCTTTATTTTTTCGTCATCCCATTTAAAATCCTTTGCACTGCATCCATTTCTGGAGGAAAACATTTCACTTTCCGATTGTCTTTGATTAACACTGTCCTGATTCGTACCTTCAACATCCTTAGAAACGTCAGATAGATTCTTATCACTTAGTAGCTCGTCAACATCTGGCGGAAAAAGTTTGTTGAAGTTATGAAGTGAATTTTCTAAGTCTAAATCAATCATCTGCAGACTTACTGGAGCCTCTTGGCAAATTGGAGAACGCTTGTCATCAAAAGTGCATTGCATTTTAAAATCCATTGAAAAGTACTAAACATACAACTGAACTTCAGATCAACTTCATTTCTTCATCTGGCGACCATGAGCAAATGGGATTTCGTTTTATTCCAGACAATTCTTAACCAAAGTACAGTCGTCATGAGCACTGACTGACAGAAGATTCAGTTGGTCAAAGGCAGTAATCTAATTCACAATACTTGACTGTTTTTTTGATAGATGGTAAGACTAAGTGTCCAAACAACAGTCAACTGGAATCACATATTGTCCATTCAATCAGGGAAACTTTAATTGAAATATATGCTAGAGTAAACTACACTGCTAGAGATCCTTTTGAATTGAGCGGGAATTCCTTTTGAACTGAACATAGATCCATCAAGCAGGTTCATCTAAAACAGAAAAATATATTATTATGATATTGAAAAAAGATTTCAAGCTACAAAGGATTTGGGTGTAATGTCATCCAAATGCTCAGCGGAACAACAGGGACAAAGATAGAACGCATAAGGGTGTTTTCATTAAGCACTCGGGGGAAAAGAAAAAACAAATGTTACTAAAAAGGATCTAATTTTTTGGTAAAATGGCAGAATTCCAAAAAATCTTGAGGTGTACATTTTCTGATTCACTCAATTTAATATTCAAACTTTCAAGAAAAAAAAGGGAAAGGAGAAACTGTGGAGATTTTTATGTAAAAAGCTCAAAATACAATTTTTTGACTCGACTTGACACGTATCGCTGCACTGAAAATTTTTCCTCTGTGTACTAAGGTCCCTCTGCCCATGGAATCTACTTGAAAAATGCAAAGAAATCAATACTTCACTAAGTGAAGATGCATATGCCCCCCACCTCCCCCAAAATGTGAGGGGTTTTTCTGAATAGGTAAGTGCGTTACTTATTTGTCATTCATCTCATCAGTCCTCCAAACCTTTTCTTGATGAGGTGTCCTTCTGCCTCCCCCCCCCCCCCCACACACACACACACACACAAAAAGTCCCCAGTTCTACCCATCGAGAAACTAGAAAACTGTCTGTACCAGTTAGCAACGCTGAAGCTTTTCTGTCACATCAGGGTTGTAAGTTGTAAGCTGTCCCCCATTCTTATTCTAACATCATGATCCTTCTTCCTCTAAAGACAAGAGGAAAAAAAAATTTACCCCCATGATAGGACTTATTTATTGCTAAAAAGCCATGAAAACACAACAACTTGGATTAGGTCTGAAAGGGTTCCCTCAATATTTCCCATTCTCACATAGGTTTCCTGCTATTCCCGTTTTTATCGTAGGGGTTCACTCATTTTACAAGACCACTAAGCGACAGCAGCAGTGGCTGCGTGGTCCGGAGGTTTCTGCACCCCTGTGTCACATATTACTTTTTTGAAGGATGACTTTTCTTGATTGACTGCATCAAATTCTACATGATTTATTTTTTGCTAAGGCAAGAATATTTTTTAGGTGGTGTGCAAAATGTTTAATTGTATTTTTTTCAAAAAAAAATTAGTCGGGACAGAAATCTTGAACACAGAACTCGAGGTACATGTTTTTGACGTTGCACCCTCGATCTGACCATTCACCTTCTCCACTCCCTTCTAATTTTCTAACTTCATGCACATAAAGTGCATTTATGAAAGATTGTTGGACCAACCTTCATGTAAAACAATTTTGAAAACGAATTGAGTTAGTTGTAACAATGATACAAGGAAGTTGTTTTACTGAGATGTTCATTTCCCTAAATTGGAAAGAGACAAACAGCTCTTGAAACTTTTGAGGCAGACAAGTAATTTTCTTTACATTTATACACTACGGATTCTTCATTAGCTTATAAGTAAGGATGGACTCAAGAGGACTTACATGCGATCCAATTTTGTGATTCAGAATGAACGGACTTCTATGCAACAACAGGTCTACTTAATAAAATCATCCGGAGAGAGCATATTCCAAATGTGGAGATTCTGAATCTCTTAATGATGAGGAGCAAGCCCAGTCTCTGAAACAAACAAGAAATATGTAGTGTATCTCTACGATCTCATTGATGCAAAAGGAATGACAAGTAGCTTTTCATGATTCTGCTGATAACTGGACACAGATATTGGATAAAATAAACAATGCACTTGGTATTTCAGCAGTGTGGGCCAAGTGACAAATTTGGCATGGCTCCATAATGGAGCCACACAAAGGACTTAATCTTTCAGCCTTTTACGGATCTCTTACATGGGTTTCATTTCACAGAACAATCCGGCATTTCATCATAAGGAGAACTGTTTCAATTTCAGAGTTCAGTTATTTCTTTATTAATGCCATCAGCTCTTTAGCAACTCTTTAATCGTAGCAGGACTTCGTATCATTGTTGACTGATCTTGGAATCAGGTTTGCTATTGTTGCTGACTTCGAAAGTGGACACCTGTACATATATTGGGAGGCATTCAGTTCTAGAAAATTGGTTTCACTTTCTTGTTGAACAAGCGGGTAGAAAAAAAATCTACACACCCTCTGTTAGCAATTGTTCAGTTCTTACTTTTCAAGATATGATACTTTCAAAGGCTCTGAAGATTTATTGACAGAACTCACACATACCAATTTTAAGACCATCAAGATTGAAGGGTGACATTAGAATCACCTTTGTACAATTCTACAAAGAGGGACAAGTCCAATTCTGATAGTTTGTGCCTTCACAAGGATGTTCTCCTGAAATATTTGTATGTTTCTATTTACAGACATAGCAACTGTTTAACTTCCGACAGTACACCCAAGTACACAGTACTTGCATGTGGAGAATGAAAGATTTCAGAATACTGAACTAACCCAAAAAACCATCTTAATTAGGTAAGCAGCCTTCTGCAGGTAGCACAATCGGGTCTATGATATACAACCGTCATTAAAGTCAAGCCAATAAGAGATGCTAAAAATATGATTGGGCAATATTTATCAAATGCAAAATGAGAGATTTTGTTTGACATAAATTTGTAATTGGACGTAAAAATTTCAAATTCATCTGAACGTCCTGTAGTTTGAATAACTTCATATCAATTCCTAGAAAGTTAGTCAAATTTGGTACATGCGTGTAAAATATTGTTCCTAATTAATCAGTCAATCAGTCTACTTACACTTTCCAAGCAGGACAGTCGATGTGTGTCACTTGTTCCTGCTGAAGATCTATACTAAGAGATACCGTCTAAAAAGCAACCGAATGGCTTGAAGCTAGTTCCACCGTAGCTCAAGTAAAAGGATAGATGTTGCCAAAAACTTGGCAAGGTTTCTTTGGAATACTTACATGTTTGACATGTTCTGATGTAAGTACCTAAGTAGAAGTTCCTCAGCCATGAAGAATATACTTCCATCCACTGCAGTATTTTGAAGGGATTCAGGGGCAATAAGCAAACTACATTAAACACTCTACGAATATTTAGTAACACTGTTAATTTCACACTAAATCCCTCGAGCAAAGCAGCGATTCTGCAGTCGACAATCAAAGCTTAACTTTTCAAAGTTTCTTTTCTTTTAAAATACAGTCAATTGGCTGCACACACACAGAATACCACCACAACACACAAACATGAATCATCAGCGAACGATGGGGCTACCGAGCGGTCCGTCACCCCCAACCCCTCCTCCCCTCCCTACACCCCCCACCATGCCATCTACACCGGACCGCTTTGTGAAATCAGACCACACATCCTCATACAGGATGTGGCATAAGTCCTGCACTGAGTAAAGACACTTTTTTTCGAAACCTTGATTGATGATATCGTGGGGAAATCCGAGGAGAAATTTAATGAGAAGCCTTTTATTTAAAAAGGGGGGCTTTGATCTTGATTTTCATCGGACACATCACTAGAGGTAAGTAACTAATGCATAGTGTTGTGCCGTCCCGGCACTTTTATCGCACCCTGTACATTCAAAGCCACGTTCTCCTAACGAAAGAAAGTGACGTATATCGGGTCAAAAAGTACTTTTAATGACGTAGTTCCGGTGTTGTTATCATCTGTTATCAATGCAATGTTACCGCTATTTACCGCGCTTTTTGGGTTTACATGCTGTTTGCATTCTTTCTTCTTTTTGTTTATACTCTTGTTATCTCATTCTCATCTCCAATCCAACGTGTTCATTACTTCAATTGATATTTTAAATTTTCTCGTGATAAGTGTGTTTTTTATTACCTAGTGTGGTTTCTTTCTGAATTTGAAATGGCTGCTGAACTTAGCGACTACGAAAAACTGAGATTGAAGAATATTGCAGAGAGACAAAAATCTGTAAGCCACTTGTTTGAATGCTCTGCATTCTTCTAGTATTTATCAGTGAATTTAAATTTCTCAATTAAATTACAATTAATCACGTATTATTAACACAACTGTTATAATTATGTAACTGGGTTGAGAACACATTAACAAACCACTTTTGTCAAATCTGAAGTACCTGCACTCTCTCTAAAAACATTCTGACGGCAGAGTGAACGGTGAGAGAAGAGGACAAAATTTAAGGCAGGAAACAGGAGGGTTTGAATTCTCCCAAAATCAGCATCATACTGAAAATTATAGTTGGTCTTTGACCCAAGACCAATCCACACAGGTCAGTCATTCCCGAGGACGAATTTTGGAACTCTACTGCCCAGTGACGTAGTATTGAGTGCCTGCAAAGTATCTCTTATGGGAGCACCCATTGTGACGTAGCATTGAGTGCTGCCGAGTTAGGGCCGGGCGGGAAAATGAATTTCAAAAAGATGCGCAATGACTGGTCTGTGTGGATTGGTCTTGCTCTGACCTCAGTGAAGAGAAGATGAACATCAGGATTTGACAGTAAAATGTCTCTTGCATCCCTCTGTGAATTCCATGGACTAATGAAAAGTTCCATTTTTGCCTGCTATGTTTGTTCCTTTGCAGCCCCTGTGCATGAGCCTACTGGATCATTCTTGGCCAGAAAAGTTTCAGAATTTGAGAAATGAAAGTTGAACCTTTTTGTGATAAAATTTTACATTTTATGCAAAGGAAGAATCCTGCTCTCATCGTTTTGAAATTTGCTATTTTTATTTATTGTGAATAATTTTTTAGGCTTAGGTATGCTCAGACTTGTGTCCTGTTTTTTACTTAAATGTCAAGATTTTTCTTTACTTAATCGATGCAATAATTGCATGCAACTTCGACCATGCCAAGAACCTGGGTCGAATCCTCTCGAATGAAGTAAGTAAATCTGGTTGTCCTTTAAATTGGTATAATTTGCTTGGTAGGTACTGACTTGAACTTTTCTCTTAAATTTTAACTTTTTTACTGAAAATGATATAAACTCTCCTTTCATATTTCAGTTTGATGATTACATGAAACAAAATGGTCTGCAGTCTTTTGACCTATCAAAGGCTGGGAAAGAAGTAGCCAATATTGTGAGATCTGAACAGCTACAAAAGGAAAACGTATCTGAATCGACTCAAGCAAAGAAATTCAAAGTACGAGCCAGAAAAACTTCTACTCCTCCGAGTTTTGTCCCTGTGCGTCGTTCAAAACGATCCACAGTCAGGAAAGTGAAGTATTCAGAGTTGTGAGTATCATTTTATTTTGTTTTTCAGAACATTTTCGCCAAGAATATTTATTTTTATGTCCTCTCCAACCTTGTAATGGAAGAGAAGAGACATAATTTAAGTAGGTACAATTTATAAAAGTTAGGGAGGCTGGAGCCATCCCTCAGAAGCAGGGACTGTACAAAATCTCTTAAAAAACTTATACAATTTATCTAAAAAACTCTCCTTCAAACTGTTAAAATTTATGAAGAGGGAAATCCATTTTGGGATATTATTAATGTGTTATTTATAAGACGTCAAAAAGTACAATAATTGTAGAAAAACCTCTTAGAAAATTCTTAAAAATAATATACCAGTTTTTCAATTTTAAGTAATAGTTTAGTTTTATTTACATACCTAAATTTTACTTGAAAAATTATTTTGAAAAACCTTGTTTTTCAACACTGATTTTACTGAAATTTTGCCTCTCGTAAATTTTACCTAAAAAAAATCCTAAAAAGGGTTTCCTTCTTCATGAATTTTAACAGTTTTTTGAAGAGTTTTTCAAAAAAAATTTAACAGCTGTTGCTAGTAGGGCCAAAATCTTGGTCAGCAGTATATATTAGTCAAAATCTCTATGACAAGTATTATTTTTGACCCATTCTAGGGCCCCTGGTCCTTCTAGTACATGCATAATAAGTGTCTCAAATCGAGCAAAATAGTACAACCATCAAGAGTCGCAGTAATCACCCCTGGTCAAGGAAATGACATTCTACCCACTGCAGTCCAGTTAAAAGGTGGCAGACTCTCTTAGTCATGCATGATTCCCTTAGTTAAAAATTAATCCCTTTAAATTGATGTAAAAACACTAGAAACCATGATAGCTACTAATCTCTGCTTGTAAAATGTACTCATGTCATCCTTTCCTAAATATCCATATCAGTCTCTAATTGCCTTTGTGTCCATATTTTGTACAGAATAAATGAGAATGATGAAAACTTGAGCAGCAGTGTAGAGGTTGATCCAGATTACAGTCTCGAAGAGCTTGATGAGGATTACTATACTGAGTTGGAATTCAAACCTAAAAAGGTACGCAGTTTTCCTTTCTTTTTAATCTCCTCTTTTGTTCAGTGATATTTTTGCAGGTCAGTTGTTAGAGC
Source organism: Bemisia tabaci (assembly GCF_918797505.1). Classification (NCBI taxonomy): domain Eukaryota; kingdom Metazoa; phylum Arthropoda; class Insecta; order Hemiptera; family Aleyrodidae; genus Bemisia; species Bemisia tabaci. The sequence goes on along the minus strand of NC_092794.1, from coordinate 13,267,335 downwards.
AGAAAAGGTTAAAATGCTCATACTACAGTTGAAAGTTACCAATGCTAGGACGATCTTTTTTAAGTATTAGATCTCAGCTATTCATCGATACCAAGAACATGTAATGTTGTCCAAAAGTTATGAAGTTGGGATATACGTAAATGCTTTGCTCCAGCATGGATTTTCCCAAGCATCAGAAGATTATAATTATTTGTGTTTTATTATGTTAGAGCTTTGATTACACTCACTGCAATTTAGTTTCAGCTATCAAGGCAGAAATTTAATGGTGGGAATGAAGGCCTTTTTGGGAAATTTCATTGATAATATAGCATTAATCAACACCACTTAGATCGAAGAAAATAAACAATGAATACTTAAGCCATTAATAATATGAGGCTGTTAGACTACCTAACGGAAAAGTAAAATTTTTGTGTAGATTTTCCTTGCACCAGAATATTATGAAATTTTGTGTTGTCAGTGTATTTTATTATTTTCCCTTGTGTTTTGAATTTCCCTTTTTTTTCTTATTTTTCTTTTTTTTAAGCAGAATACATTAAGTTGTGACGCTTCTCTTTTTTTACCTCTGCTTGATCATCCATGCTCTGTTTCAAAATTTCTGCCACAAAATGCATGTATAAGTGCTGAAAAGCTCCACTTTTCTCTACATGGGCATGTAGAGAGTACAATGTTCAAAGCTTATTACTCTCAGAAGTTTACAAAAAGATCATATTAAATTCTAAGAAAATTTCGTCTTTTCCTATTATTTACAAAAATATTTGCGTTCCTTTATAAATTCAAGCATGTTTTTTTTCAGAGACGGATAGTGAGAAGAAGAGAATCTGATAACTGTCGAATCATTCTTTCACCTGAAGAAATCACTGATGAAATGCTGTCAAAAATTGCCCACAGCTCTAAAAAGAAATACTCTTCTGACCAAGGGAGCACCTGTCATCAATGCCGGTAGGTTGTAATTTTAACTTCTAATAATCAAATTACCTGGGAAGAGACGACGAGGACGTCCCGTAAAGGGTTGGCGGCAGGGCGTTGACGAAGAGATGTTGCGGTGTCAGTTGCCCGAGAACCTCTGGGAAGACAGGCATATGTGGCGTTTGGGTGTCGTAGAACGCCAGAGTGCGTTGTAAAGCGACTTCATATATATATATAATCAAATTACCTTGCAAGAGAAGTCTCCTCTTTATTTGCAATTAGTTGGTCAATAAATTTCAAAAAAAAATTTTGAAAATTTTATCATAATTTTTTTAATAATAAATGGAATCCCCTGAAATGTCCCCGTAAGGTGAGACACTTCATAAGCTGCAGTAATGCATGTTGACACTTTTGTTCACTTCATGCTTCTTCAAGCTACTTACTTGTCTTTTTATTCACTTGAAGAATTTTCCCATTGAAATATCCGCCATAGGAAATTTTAATATTTGAAAAATCCATCCTCATCATCAGGTCATATTGTGTTCCAGTAATGAATAATTTCAAAAGAATGAATCAACTGATACCGCACTAATTTTTTTGCCTGACAAACTGTCAAAAAAAGTAAGAGTAAAATTTAAATCAAGTCAGGGCTAAGGTTCTTCGAACTTGAAAACTCAAACGATACCGATGAAATTGCATACTAAAATCCAAATTTAATACCTAATGTACCCGAATGCTAATGCATGCAAAAGGTGTACTACCTAACTGAATTAAGTTTTCATGTAATCGTCATAATTTTTCTTGTAGCATAAATTGAGTGTATCTAAGGCTGACCTGTGTAATTAAAATGGTAAGAAAAAGCCCCTTCAAAAATAGCAAGGATTCGTGAACAGTAGGTCTACTAAAAAGGATTACTTTTTTGGTCTGCAGTGGAAATCTCTACAACTCAGAGGTCTGCTGTTCAAATGCATTACTCTTTTTCTTTTACTTGGGTGCGCGATGAATAAATAAATGAATGTCTACATGGAAGAAGTCAGTGAAAAGAAAATGTCTGTGCTATGTTTTCCTTCATAAGCTCAGCAGTTACTTCTTCAGCATGTTAATGAGTCAATGAGCGAAAATCGACAAGAGAGTGTTTGTCACCCTCCACCCAAAGTACATATCACATGCGCCAATCTTTGTAAGAGGGAAATGAAAGTGGAAAAAAAGGGAATAAGTTAATCATGACTGTTATAAACACAGCAGAGACTTGGAATTTTGAATACATGTTATGAATCACTTTTATAATCTGGATTAGGTAATAATGTATTTTAGAAGGAATGTCAAGTTAAGTGTCCATTTTGGCATTTAAGATACCCTGTTCTGAGACCTCGTGCTGCTTGTGATAACTGTGTATTTTATTTCTCCAGCAAAAGATGGAACAGTAGACTGCAGATGTTTTCCAAAAAGTTGAAAAATCTATTTTAATTTTGTTTCAAGATCCTCCTCTCTTGAATCAAGGAGCACCATGAAAAATTAGAGTCCTTTTTTTTATGGATCTGAAACTATTCAAAGAAATAGGTCATGAGAATTCTATAAAATGGATTTTCAATTAAAATGCATTGCCTACCTGTCACTTACTTAGAAATGCGTAAGGAAAGAAATTCTCACCATTCTTTGCATTCAGTTTAATAATTAAATTTTTCTCTCACTCTAGACAAAAGACACTTGACACAAAAACCATCTGTAGATCTCAAGATTGCAATGGAGTTCGAGGACAATTTTGTGGGCCTTGTTTGAAAAATAGATACGGTGAACTAGTAGCAGACTGTTTACTCGATCCGGTAAGTCCTCCATTGTAATCGTTTGTCCAATAGTTCTTTGCAGTATGTGTAGTTAACCAGTTAAATTAGTTACTCAAAATAGTACTCACAGATTTGATCAGAGTTAATATCAGTACAGTCAAATGAGTAGCGCGAAATGAAAGCACCGAAAAATCCAGGTGGAATGTGAAAATAATAGAAGGATTGAAAAATGAAACGTCCTCTTCTTATTCAAGAGCAGAGCTCTTTGTAGCCATTTTTGAAGAGTGCTAATTAGTTGAAGCACGGTTAAATCTTGAACTTGATGAAGGATGTAACTGCCATTTTGGGCTTCCCTACTATTCAGCGGGCCAAATATTGAAACTGTTTTCATCGTGATTACTCGATCATACATAGCTGAACTAGAGGAGCATCAATAATATACCGAATCACATTATTTCCCCATTCCGAAGTAGCATTTTTCAACGGAAAAATCGCGATATATAGCGATTTAATCTCGATTTTATCGACGAAAATTGATCGCGATTTTATCGAACAAAAAATTGTGATGCATAGCGATTTAATCGCCATAAATCGCAATTTTTCATTTGATAATATTGCGATAAATTGCCACCGACATAATCGCGATATTCATCCGATAAAATCGGTATTTATCGCGATCACTGCTACTTGGGTTGGATGTCTTTGCATGCTCCAAGTAGTTTGATAGACAGCTAAAAAAAATGAATACATAAATAAAAATGAGAAATAATGCACATGGTGAAATTCGTTTAATTTTCACTAATATCTCTTTCACTTGTTTCACTTGTTTATCTTGGTATTTGTTTGTTTATAGGATTGGAGTTGTCCAGTTTGCAGGGGCCTATGCAACTGCTCTATTTGTCGAACTCGAAATGGTTTGAAACCCACCGGTATCCTCGTTCCTCTCTTAAAAGATACTGAGCACTCTAATGTATCGGATTTTCTTCAACAGTTTGCATAACTCACTCCAGCACAGGAAAGACTATTACTTAAAACTGTACTTAAGATGTATTATTATCTTTCTTACATGGACTGACGCTTTGCAGTTACATTACGAGTGGCAGATCGCCAAAAAATTCTCACAATTCCAGTCCTGGTATTTGTTTATTCCTTTATTTTATCGCTTTTCTTTTTACATGATTTTAAATGTGACAGAAGGAGGGAATCCTAGACCTTTTTCATCTGTTTGCATACGCATTAATTACAATAACTGCATAAGCAACTGAAAAAGGTTTACTCGTCCAAAAATGGGACTACTCCTTTACCCGTGCTAAAATTTTTCATTTTTTTCACAATTATCGTCTCCAAGGATATTGAAATTTTTTGTTCTTAAGAATTATTAATTTTTAGGACCCATGTGGAAATCAACGTTCATATGTGAATGTAGAATCAGTCACTATCCGCATTTTTCTGTTTGATCCCTGTGATTTTTGCTCTTAGCTTATTTTATTAAAAGTGTTTAATTTTAAGTACTTATTTAAAGTTTTTGCTCAATTCACCTGCAAGAGATTTTAGATTCATGTCTGTCTTTTAATTATGCTCAACTTGTTTTAATTTTAAGTAATCCTTTTGACTGAAACAAACAAGTAAAACTACTGTGCATTTTAAAGAGTCTTTTTCCTATTTTTTACTGTCTGCCGTGTTTAACCTATCTTCTTGACCTTTTTGTCTTCACATCTGTATTTTAAGCAACTTACCTTGAAGTAGGCACAGTAATACCCTTGTTAATCGACACTTCAGTTTTGAATTTTTGGTCAAGAATGAGTTACCAGACACAACAAAAACCGGTTCATTGGGCAAGAATGTGCCAGTTGCGCTGGTAACAGAATCGGGTTTTGATGTGATTCTTGTAGATCAGCTATAAATAAGAGAGGTGTCCAAACAGCAACTTTCCACATTGAATATTAATCAAGATACCGCGCCTTGAAAAACTTGTTTTATGACGTCATCAACCGAGATTTGCACAACATGCTTTGTGCTTCCGCGGTTGATGTCATAAATCGAGTTTTTCAAGGTGCGATATCTCGGTTAATACTCAACGTAGAAAGTTGCGCTTGGGATGGATCTTATTATTTTCAGCTGATCTACAAGAATAAATGATCAAAATACGATTTTGTGATCAGCGCAACCGACCCATTGAATGTATAAGTGTTTATTCTATTTTTTCTTCGGTTAAACGACTATGTTTTACAATTACAATAGAAAGTTGGCTGAGCCTGTGCGTTTTAGTCAAAAACAGAGCCTGGAATGATATTTGGACCAAATTCATCAGAAAGGAACCAACCTACACTGAGTTGAAACCAAGAAAAAGAGGTGCGAAGTTTTATTCCTGAATAAGTCTCAATGTAGAAAATTAACTATAACCCCTCTTTTCACAAACTAATTTCTGTTTTTCGGCTTTCAGTTTTTGGCAGGAGAAAACATATGGCTAGTGGTACTCAAAAACATCCTCAGCTCAATTTTTCGAAAATGTGGGTTGGTTCCCTTCTGATAAACTCGGTCCATTTCATCAGTCTTTTCTTGGTGGTTTCTGTTATCTGACAATTTTTATATCCAATGCAGCCCTCGCCACAAATTGTCAAATAATCAGGGCATTACTGTACTACTCAAACATTTTGATTGGGGCTATTAATTCACACACACAAAAAAAAGATGTAATGCAGCCACAGGGAACTGCTGTGTGGTGATGGTGAAACCAGATAAACACCTTCCTTGCAGTGTTCAAAGCCTCTGCTCTTTTTGTTTATTTATTATTTTTTCTTTCTCCTCAAATAAATATGAAAGAACGAAAAGACTAAAGTTTCTACCTGAAACTTTTGGGAAATATTGCTTGAAAGTTGAATTAAACACACGGAAACTTTCACTGACTAAAACAATTCCGTTTCCCGAATAAAATGATTAAACTTGCCAACAGGATTGCAACCTAAAAAATTGAGATCCATGATTTTCTAGTTGCACTGTCAGTATAGTTTCCAGGATGTCTGCAGATCCATGAAGTCAGAATAAAAAGCAAGAATGTTAAAAAAAGCACCGAAAGTATGGAATTATACGAATGATCCAGAATTTTTCCTGTAATTTAAGTTTGTTGGCACTGGAATTCGAAAAGTTAAACCATTTATCTATTAGCGAAACCATAAGAGGCAGGAGTAGAGTCTGTTAGGCCCACCATTTCTCCTAGTGTTAGGTACATAGAGGAATGTGAGTGCCAGTTGCATAATACTGCTGTGCTAAGGAAGAACGCCGTATGAGCCATCGGGCGTTCCCACATTTCCTTTGTTAAAACACGAATTTCCAGGAAAATTTATGAATATTTCTCCTCCGATTTTTTGGAGGATTTTACCAGTAATTCCAAATAAAAAGTCTGAAAATTGCGAGGGAGAATATTCTTAACTTTCTTCAAAAATAAATCTTTTCTGAGAAGGAATTTGGCAACATTCGAATGCTCATACAGCGTTTTTCCTTAGCACGGCAGAATAGCACTCCAATAGAATGGATTTCTTACCAAGAAGAGGTAGTTAGTTACTTATTTATGTTGGAAGAGAACTTAAATTTTTAAAGGATCATGATATGAACCTTTAGTTTCATAGTTTTTTCAAAACAACAAAAGAGAAGTTATTTACTAATTACTTACAAGTATCCTCTTCTTGGGCCTGGCAGTAAACACCAAGCACCTCAAAAACTGATTAAAATAATATTTTTCCTCTTCACTTTTCATATGATTTTTTTAACTTTGCTTTAAAATGTCTTGAAACAAACGAGAAGAAAGTTGCGGATTGAAAATGTCGCAAAATGCTTCAGTTTCAACACATTAGCTGTTCGGTGGCTACTAAAGAAATAACAATGAGGAAGAGATATTCTATCAAGATTTAATAAGTTTTTGATACACAGGTGAATTACAGTAAATTTCACAGTTTAAATTTAAAACAATTCAAAAGAATAAATTCTTTGAAATTAACTTATGATAAAAAAACTTTCAACAACAATAATTAGTATATACTTAAAAAACAATGAGGTATCATTTGCCACCCAAAAAACCAATAGATGAGAAGGGATGGTAAGATTAACTGTATTGTGCTGTGATGAGACACTTAGTTTAAGAGCTGTTTGGAGCTTCATTCTTCTGGATGGAAATGATACCTCCATTAAAATCAGAAGGTCTTCTTCCCTCCTAACAAACGCCTATACTTATAAAAGAGAGGGGATACATACTTCTTAACCACCTTTGACCATTTGGGACGACCTCGCATCAAAAGTACTTCAATGATAATGGAGCTATCTGATCACAATTCATTATTAATACTCATTACCAATTTAATTTAATGCAAATACTTCCAAGACATAAGCAGGATAGTCACACCTCACTCAGCCTGGTTAAAATTATTGGCTGGGAAAACATTATAACTGAAGTCAGTAATCAGCTTGGATGGGTTTCTTTTCTTTCACTTTGGATATCGATTTACATGATCAAACTTTCTCCGTTTAGTTTCCAGATTTTCAAAAGCTTACTTGATCAGTATCAGCAAATAGAATCAAGTGCTGTGCAATCTTAACAAAGCGTCAAAGAGCAAGCTTTTCAATGTGGGAATAGATGAAACAAACAGAACAATAATGATCTACTTGAAATGAGTCATATCTTGACAAATACCTACGCGAAAAAGTACGTTGAAAGGTATTTCACGAGACAAATTTACAGAAAAGTAAAATGAATGTACAGAAAAATGGAACAAAAAGAAGTTTCGAACACATATTATGTACTTGCAAAAAAAAGAAAACGGTTAAAAGCTCAATGGTTGGGTGATGAACAGAAAAAAGTAAGAAGTACATAAAAATCTCTCCTAGGAAAGTTGTTTTTACTGAATAGGTGTATTACTTTAATCAACTGGGTCTTTGGACAAAGAATCATCATAAAATAGTAACTTGTTCATTGAAATGAGCTTCATTCTTGAAAAAAGGGAATTTTTTCGGACTTTTTTTCCTTATACGTAGAAAATTAAAGAGAGAGAGAGAGAGGGGGGGGGGGAAAGAGTGAGAGAAGGGGCAAACATTATTGAAAAGTGGCAAGCATTCTTGATGATTAATATTTTTTTTCCTGTTATTCTTAGATGGTATTTCGGCTTTTTTTTTTTTGATAGAGACGGGAAAGTAGAGTGTAAGGATGGTGTTGTGTTAAAGTAGAAACATTATCCACAATTGTAAGGGGAAAGCATTTTCTCATTAATTATTATTATTCAACAGTGATTCGGAGCTTTGTGGGTTCACGTTTATTTGAACGTATTTACACTACTGATAAAAATAACAACAGCAAAAAATAGAGCTGACGAAATTTTAACTGTACAGGAAGTTATTGGGAAAACAGCTTGGCAAATGAAAGGATGTTGAACTTCGGATGTTTCATTTACTTACAGAAGAGAAAAAATGCTTAAATGGAGGGAAATCTGGCACAGGTATATACAATTGCAAAAAGTCCTTTTAATGACGAGAAATGATTAAGGTAAAACTGAAGAACAATGCTTGGTATTAGTAGAAAATATTAACCATTTAAATTCCAAAAGATGCTTCCACATGAAATGAAAATGGGCACTGAAATTTGATATTATGGATGTAAAATCAACTTGCCACTAAAGCTAAATGGAAGGAAATTTGAAATAAGAATAATAAGTCCCTTACTATAAAAGAAAAATACTAGATGGGCAAATCCTCCTCTTTGACAGAGCATGGATTTCTGCACTAAGGAAAATAATAATTAAGAATTCTTAAGAGATGAACTGGAATGTATGATAAAGATTAAAATGAAGCCAGCAGAAAAAGAGGTGGATTCGGTACACCATGAAATGAGTAATTTAATCATTGAATTTACGATTGGGATTGCGGCCAAATAGAGCAACTCTAATTTGAGGAATAAGTTGTGCGGCGATAAGGCTTAGTCTTGCCTCTAGCGTATTGTTAACCTTGATTTTTCCTCGCTGGGCTAGAACTTCAACACCACCACTATTTTCTGCAGGTAAAAAGGATTCTGTGTCAAGCTTCAAAGAAACGTCTCGATTGGATATTTTCTTATAATCCTCAGTAACTTTCGGCAAGAGTTTCTCCACAAATCCTACTTCTGACTCTTTCACTCTGAGCACAACATTGGTTTCTATGATCTGCAGGAAAGAAAAAATTGAAATTAAAGGAGAAATAATTGCAGAAATCTAGAATAATATGACCAGTAACAACGACCAACAAATCCAAGGATGCCAACGATGAAGAATCTGCTACACTCTGGGCATTTCTGTATTAATTAGTTCGTAACTCTAGACCATATTTCATGCATGATGTTCTTGCTGAATATTTAAATCTGTTATCAATAAGTCATGGTTTACATGAATTCTTCATTTTGCAGTCCCTGACTTTTCCTGGACTTCAGAACTTTTGCACTTCTGGGAAATTCCCTGAGATGCAAATAACACCTTCCCTCAGATTTTTCCTTTTAATTACTCTCACTTCTGTTAATCCCTGCACACAAATTATTTGATCTACGTTTTGACAAAATTGGATTTCCAAAGAAGGAAAAAAAGGAGAAAAAAAAAAGTCTCAGCAAGTTGGAAAAAAAGTAGATTTACTCACTGACATTTGAAATCAATAATTAAAGTTGTTTATTCCCCAGTAAAACATAATAATTTTTTCCCTAGGCAAAGGATTGGGCGTTTAATTAGAATAAACCTAACTGAATATCATATTACTCAATTTTCTCTCTTTCTTTTATATTTTTCCAGGTAAAAGAAGACATTGCTTATGCCTTGTCTCCACAGGCCGTTTCACGGGATTTGTCCCAGGGAAAAATCCCACCTACAAACTAGGGAGAAATATTGAGTTAATCAATATTTTTCCCAGTGCCAAGTACGGATCTTGTACCCCTAGGACCAACTGAGAGAGGAAGAAGAAGAGAAAGCAAACTATATAATATTTTGTTGGTTACTCCACTGTTTGTGTTTGTTTAGTTAAAATAATGTGTCTAATTGTCAATCGTGTTCAATTATTATTTTGGTCCTGGTTAAACACTTGACTTTTGCTAACCTATCTTTCCGCGCAAACTGGTCGCAGGACCATATGAGCTCCGTCCCGTGGAGATGGTAACTGGGAAAAATCCCAGAAGTTTCATTCCTGCGATTCGAACAGGGGACAAATTCCATGAAAACATCCCGTGGAGACTAGGCTTTATGCTTTTGGTATTTTTTCTTCCACTTATAGCATGATGTCTTAAGAATCTCTGTGAATTTGCCATTGATTAAGAGGATGCACTCACAAAATTTTTTGTCTGAATTTATTGTTGTGCAATATGTACTCTGCTGAATAAATATAATATGAGACAAGATTCTGGTCGTTGAATGCAACTGGCTTATGGAGACCAGCGAGTTCATAGTATACGTATCCTAATTCTATTTTAAAAATATATTACTTAAAATACAGGCGCACAGGTTGGCAAAGTATTCCAAAACCATAAAGACACCTGTTTGGCAAAAACCAATCATAAAATGGAAAATGAGAGATTACAAGAGATCACTCACTGCAGTAAATATTGAATTAGTATATTTCTTTTTCTTGAAGAAGCAGTGTTCTGCCTCCCCCTAAAATTTTAGGAGCCACCTTGGCCAGAAAGCCTAGTTTTTAGGAGTCAAATTGACTTCATGCGTACACATAATGATGTATGAAATGTCTGACCGTGCCCCAATGGTGCGTTTACAGCGCTACCGAAGCTCCCCAATTGCAGATTTGAAAAAAATTTACAGGGTACATCAACTTTTTCAGATGCCACAATGGTCGAGCACCTAAATTCTTACGCGCCAAAGCCCTTGATTAACATTCAAGAATTATGTGTCATTAGCGAGACTTAATGGGTGCAATATTAAATTGATGTGCTTTAATTACCTGAAGAAGCGCCTGGAGGATCAACTTCTCAAAAACTTCTCTGTATTGCGCAGGGTCCTTGGTGATTTCACCTAACTTCTTCCTTGCATCATTTAACACATTCTTTATGTGATCTTCTTGAACTATGAGAGCTTTTAATCTTGCCTGATTGAGCATGTTTGAAGATTGACTGTGAATAAAAAGCAGTTGTTTTTAAATTCACTTCATTCATTTAGCAGTTCATTTTTAACTCATCCAAGTCTCTTTACATCAACAAACAACCAGACAAATTTTTTTCCTTGGTTTCAAAAAGAATGGGACAGTGGCACATACTTTTTTTATAACTCATCTTCGGAGAGTACAGAGTGAACTGAGCTTTTAGGAATTTGTACAGATTTTATAACTCTAAACGGCAAGGGAGCCACATATTGAAAATGCCAAAAATGGGACCTGTTTGAAACAATATTTGTGGCAGACTCTGATGAGATGGCCAGGCGGGGGAGGCCGCATTTGCTGATTGGTTGAACTCAGCTTCAGGCACCGCTTTGCTACTTTAACTCAAATGTCAGCTTTTGATACTCTTTTCATCCTTTAGAAATGTTTTTTTTTTTTTTATATTTTGAGGAACTCTTTGGTTTATTCACAAAATTTTACCTAAGAGAGACTAGACTGCATCCCTGGAAAAATTTCTTGCCACTGCCCTACTAAATATTTACATTTTTGGGGATAATAGGGTCATTGGCAATTCATTTTCTCTGTTTGATCACCTGATTAAAAACCCAAGGATTTGGCGAATTCCATTCCATGATACTTTGATGGGTTTACTTGGTACCCTACGGCCTCTGCATCTCTAATTTTAGAAATTTTTTTTATTCATGATATTGAGTTTGTTTTTCTCCTATTTTTCTCCCTTATTCTTTCAAATTGATAAGCTCTTTAATTGCTCTCAATCTTGATGAATTTGAGCAGATTCTGTACAAAATCTTGTGGTAATTAAAAATTATGATACTTACATTTTCTTCTGTAGCTCAACCTGTTTTTCTTTCCTTTCATAGTACTCCATAATCTTCAACCGCTGGTTTTGGACAAGCCGACCCTTTTCAATATTGAATTCTTCTTCAGCTTTAGCGTCTATTTCTTCGGCTTTTTCATTGGCCTCTTGCTCAATGAATGCCATCATGTGTTTGATCTAAAAAATTAAAATAAATTAAAGGAGGAAAGTAGGGAAACTCGCCTTGAGGATACAGCATTGAACAGATCACCTAAATAAGTATTTAGAAACTTGTGAATAATTAGAAAAACTTTTGGATATCAAATTTTGTCATGGCGCAATAAAGTTTTCATTAAAATTTTTGCGTACTCAAAAAATTTAATTTAACCAAAAGTTCCATGCTATAAAATTCAGTAAATATTTCAATTTCACATAGTTAAAACTAGGGTGTGATTAAGAGCTCCCACATTCATTGCCATCTTTGTTGCAGATCTTCCAAAAACTTTCGATCCTTCAATATTTCAAATTTTGTTTACCTTCCTTGAGAACTTTTAGGCAAAATAACATCCACAGCAGTGCTCTGCTCTTTACTGTGACTTGCTCTGGATAATTGACCGATAATTGGGGGGATGGGGAAGAGGGAGAGGGGGGGGGGTTCAAATCACACTCCAAATAAAGAATGCGCATGAAAATTCAAAGAAATTACTTAATGGAGAATGGAAATCAACAACTTCACTCGGAACTATTACATTTTGAAAAATTCAACGTAAATAAGTCTACGTACTTAGCTACATATACTTTTACATATTCCATCTAGATGTCTCTTAGAAAAAGCAGAAAGACTAAGATAGCGCCCTGCTTAATGGAAAAGTGCTGTGGATGAAAAATAATTCCGCTACCTGATGGATGAGGGACAGGCAATAGAGAGGGCAAGGTGTGTCCCGCCCATTGAGAGTTCAGAACAGTTTATTCACAGCTAAATACTGAAAATTCTTTAAAAATTGCTGTGGCTTGACAATGCAGGACATAATATCAATTTTTGCATGAAGAAACTACAGCTCTGCAAGATTTGAAGATAACTTTAAAGTACAAAATTATTGAAACTAAGGTGCGGGTGCCCAATAGTGTGTTCCGAAGGAAGAGTGCATAATTTGGTTGAATTTCTTGAAAAAAGGAACTTTGAAAGCGCACATTCAAGAATTTACCCAGTAATAAATGAGATTCATAGGACAATAAGTCTATTCACTTTGATCTATTGCAGTCATCAATAGTCGCAACTCACGACGTTAATTTCCGCAAATAGCAAGACAACTGTTATGCGTTCTGGAACGTTCTTCTTGACCGATGTCAAGGTGCAAATATAGTGGAGCATGATGATAATCTGACACACCGGGAACATTTTATCGTTTCATTCCCGTATCAATACTCAAACTGGTGTTTGGGGATTCGGTATTCTTGTTCAATGGGCGTATTTCAGTGTATAGATTGTGGGTCACGAATCAGAGGAAGTGGCTGCTGGGTGAAATCAATGTCTGAGTAATTGATTGTAATGGTCTATCCAAAGATGATAAGGGACTGATTCAGGGGAAAAATTGACCAGATAGTAGATCACTCCTTGGCATGATTAAGTGTGATTGGGGTGAGGAATCGGTGGACAAGGATGCTTCAGAAGTCTGGTTTAAGATTGTTTCTCCCGGAGAAATCAGCGTACTGGACTTAGAAAATCTGATAAAGATTTGCAAGCTCAAAGGGAAGGTTGATATTTTGATGCCGTGATTGAGAGCCCAACTACGTCACAGCAATCACATTGAGCGAGAGGTGTTCAAACTAGGAGGGATGCCAAGAGTGTTCAGTAGAGGAGTGCAAAGAGAGTCTGGTGATCGTCATTTGATTTCTAATGATTGGTACATTTCCTTTGTACAGAAAAAGCCAATATTTAACTCGCTGAATTCATCGAAAGATGTACAGACTGACCTTGAATGGTTGGTTCAATAACTAAGATTAAGGAATTATCTGGTTCTCTTACTTGTTTCTGGACATCTGCATCGCTGAGAGCCATTTTGCTAGTGTTTAAATAAACTAAATGAAACAGTAAATTGGCGAACGAGATGGAAAACACTTCTTCCACCAGACACGAAGGAAAGTTTATCACACGTTTCAGAGCCAAACCCACAACTTGTCTGATTAGTGATCATATGATCAGCACGCAGAGTTGCCAGCTTGAATAAAAAAAAAACTCAGCTAGGGCTATAAAAACTCCTCAGACTGCTCTGCCATCTCTCCAAATCATTTTATAAGGAAAGATCTTACGAATGATTTTTCCAGGTAAGTGGTGGAACACATGAAATTGCTTACTCAGTTCATCTTTTTGTTTGACAAAGCTTTGAATCTTGTAAAATTTGTAGATAAAGGCGTTTGATTGTGAACTAAATATACTTTGCAACACTGTCAAGTGTTGACCCAAGAGCCGACGCCTACTTGCAAAATTCGCATCAAATAAAATTCTTGTATTAAATGTAAATCAGCGTAAACTTTGCTGGAAACTGATGCTGTAGCGATCATCAAATTTTTAAGCGGAAATAAGCTACCGTGAACGCCTTTATAGGCTTGCAAAAGCAGAAAGGCTGGAAATTGATTATTAGATTATTGTATTCTTGTTGCTGTAAGTCGTCCCAGGTCGCAGCACAGTCGCAAGTTGGATCACATTTTCCACAGATTAGTGACATTTTCTTATCAATGAATATAATTGATAAGTGAGATAAATATGTAATTATGAACAGAAAATTCCATCAGGTTTCATAAAATTGTAATGGGGACTAACTACAGACAGACCAGCAGCTGCACAGAGACAGAGACATCGAAATCGAGACCTGAAAAAAGAATTTTGAAATTTTAGAAACAATCTGGAAACGCTGTCAATATGTTTGTGTTGTGTTGAGGTTATGTTTCTCTGTTGTCATTTTCAAAATTCATTCGTCGTCGCACCGATCACACGCCTGGACCACTGATCCTGTCACCTGTTTTCCGTATTCTGAATATTCTGATTCATTTAAATAATTGTAAGTACACTAGGACAGCATGCCTATTGTTGTGGCTTAGTGGCGTAAAATTTCCGACGCTTTGTAGTGCTTGTTAATGATTCCATTTTATATCATCTAGTGTATCCTGTTAAACATGCTCGCCAGTAGGTATGAAACTGAAAGACCTTAGCTTCATCTTTTTTTACATGATCTGTCACCATGAATTTTCCTTCCTCTCAAATAGACCGCATTAAACAGAAAGAAACCAAGTTACATCAGCTATTTCCAAATTTAATTGGGCAGTATAATTTCTTACATGAAAACGGTTGTGTGGATTTTCAGTGAATTTTCTGCACAGTACAAAGCAAATTCCTTACAATTTTCCTAAGAATCCGCACAAACGTTCTCTCGTATGAAATTAAATTGCCCAGTCAAATTTGGCAGTAGCTGATGTGGCTTGGTTCCTTTTTGTCAAACGCGGTCTACATAATGGTTTGAGTGGAACCATCAAGTGAGAAGCTGTCATAAGTAGAATTGTGCTATCAGTCCCTGGTGAGCCTTTGAAATGCCTCCAATATCAAAGAGGAACTACAAGAGGACAGTCACCAACCAACAAAATTTTTCCTAGTCATAGGGATTTGTACTTTGAGCACTATTTTTTCCTTAAAATTTAGCATGAAACACCATGGTGTAATTACTTAGTTTTCTCTAAAATGAAATCCCAAGTTTAAAAAAACTCTCAAAGTTGAAGTTGTAATGGAGGGGATCACCTACGCAATGTTGAGAGTCCACCCCTATGTCTAGTGAGGAATTTATGCACAGACACAAAGGAGATACATTGGAGCTTCTGTCAGATAAGTTAGCAGTCGCTTACTTTCTGCTTGCAAGCAACTGCGCTGCGGCTGTCTAATGGCAAATAAGGATCAAACGAGTGCCATGACGATGCTGTGCTGCAATCGTGTTGATACTAAAAACCAATACCTTCTTTAGAGGGGATAATACTACATTGGTGTTCTGTGCATGACAGTTGGAAGTAAACAACTGTCAACTTATCTGACTGGAGCTCTAAAAAAGTTCCCATAGCTCCAGCCTTGGAGTACCTACACAGGATGACAATCATGCCCTAAATTTTAGGGCAAAAATGCACGCAACTCGAGTTCTAGTAGTTCTGATAGCCAGTGATCTTCAATGGCAGCTGCTGCGTATTTTCATTTTTTCTGTCTCCGAAAACTGAAAAGGGATTAAATTGAACCTGACATTTTATTTTTCCTGTCTTGAAAAAAAATGAAAATGTAAGATCTTTTCAATTTAGGCTCGCCTAGGATTTACAAAGTATACATGCTTTGTTTCTGATTCTTGAGAATTACTGCCGTAGCACAGGTGTAGATAGGTATGTTTACTTTGGCTATAATGGCACCTAGTGTGCCGTGAAATCTGCTGTAATGAGTCTTCAGATGCAGTTATGCTGTTATTAATATGGGCTCATTTCTGCCAAATGGAACTATGTGCATCAAGATATGAGCTCTGGGACCCATAAGAATGCATGCATAACAAGGCTCGCGTCATAATGCACATAGCTTCGTTTGGCAGAAATACGTCCATTTGTGGTTTAAACTCTTCTTTTATAACACATTCAAAATTTATTAATGAAAAACTTGAATTGTGATTTTTTTCTCTTTTGTCAGGAATGTGCTTGAGCCCATTAATGTAAAAGCTTTACCAAAATTAAAGGGGAAAATAGTCGTTATAACTGGTGCCAATAGTGGAATAGGAAAAGAAACTGCCAGACTCATAGCAAAAACTGGTATGTACTTCTCTTAGCTTTTATTATGTATTCATGGCGCGCAATGCACTTAACTATATGGGGTGTGAAGAAAAAAACTCTTACTCAGCCACTAGATCAAAGAATACCTGTTTTTTATCACAAACTATTGCAAGCAGATTCTTGTGCTGCAAAGGAGTCGATAAGAAGGGTGTCAATAGTTTGAAACCCAAGCAGAATAACATGTTTGAAGGTGACGGCTGAAAATGCCCAACAAGAAGGAATATAAACCTTTTAAATTGTCATGGTGTTGTAACAATAAAAACATATTTGATCTCTCCACAAAAAATATGCAGTAATTTTCTTTTTCTCATATTTTTTTTTTTTTCAGCAAGCACTCAACAGAATAGGGATCAAGAAACATTAAAGATGGGTTTCTCTCTTACCAATAGCCTTTCATGTTTCAATTTAGTTTAAAAAATCACCCCATGTAGAATGCAGAGTAATGAATTTCAATTATCTTCCATCCAAAAATATTTTTCTAGAGTACAAATTTACTTGAAACAGTTTTGAGTGAACAACATTGTTGGTGAAACTACTAGACCACATACTACATTATTTTTTTGAAGAAGAACAAATCAGTATCATTCTTTGACGTTTTCACAAAGTTTTCTTTGCACAGAGAACAAAAATTAAGGAAGTTTCCAAGAATTGACGTTGATTAATTTTCCTTTCCTAAAAAATAAAGTATGACAGGAAGTCTCAAACGGAGATATGTGGTCTGGTCACCGTCACCGGCTCACCGTCGATATACCACTATTTTGCAATCTTAAAGGGCTATCATGGTTTGCGAAACTGCCGGAACGAATATCTCGGTTTGCAACATTGCGAACTTCCTATCAAGCTTAATTTTTAAATGAGAAAATACTCAATGTCATTTCTTGATAACTTCCCTGATTTTTCCTCTATATTTAAATTATAATCTATACAAATTTCAAGCAACAGCAATGGTGTGTTCCTCTGTGATAAAATAAAATAGGAGCAGGAATTTTGAAACATCGCAAACGAGGTATGCATTCCTGCGATTTCACTGTCGTTATACACTTAATCCGTGCACTTTTTATCCTCAAGGATTTATAATTTCAGAATTGTATGTTTTGAATATTTCTGATTTTGTAGAATGCAAGCTAATTTTGGGCTGCAGGCGTGAACTGGAAGGTTTAGCAACTCAAGAAGAAATTAAGTCGTCCTCTGGTAATGATCTCATAATATACAAACATCTAGACTTGTCGTCCTTTAAGTCAGTATTTACATTTGCGGAAGAAGTTTTGCAACTAGGTGAGTAATTTTGAAGTTTAGTTTTCCCTCAAGTCATTTTTTATCATGAAAATTGAGCATGTGTGTGATACAATTTGTCGAAGCACTAAAAATTCGGAAAACCTTGGAAGTCCCACCAAATTATGAATTCTGGGGATTGAGACATTTAAAGCTGAAGAATTCTATTTCTCTCACATTCAAGAGTTCTCTAAACTATGAAGCTATGAGAGTCTTGGGATGTTGGTAGTACTGTTTAGCCATCATTTCGGCGGCGCTTCTTTCTGTCTAACTCCCAATCTGCAATGTTTGATGGTTCTGAAATGATTGTAATTCATGCTGAGTAGTGCCTTTGAGGAAAAAATAATTTTAATGCTTGATATCAAGTAGAAAGTGGTGAAGAAGAAAGTGAAGTTTGTCACCAAAATGACGAAAAGCTCACATTTTTGCTCCGAAATCCTTCTGAAAGTAATGTAAACTTTCAAAACAGCTCGCTGCATGAACTCTGTGGGATTTTCCATTCAGAAAATTTTTGGGCCAGCCTTGTTAAACTGGACTCTCTTGAGATAAAAATAACCAAATATGATACAAAATGAAAAGTGGCAACAAAACTTCTATCTCATTGGCTGAAAACGACCCTTAACATTAAATGACGCCACAATATTAATATTTTAATTTGACTATAAAACCCCCATTCTCGCACAAATTATTAAACAAAATGTTTTTTTTAGTTCATTTTAAGACATTTTAAAGTGATCTGGGTAATGTCACTGATATTCGACCAATGCCAATAATTCCCAAGTAATGTCGATATTATCTAGCCACAGGTTAGTCTGCAAAACATTAGTTTTCATACTGCTGAATTATCACTCTAAGGCACTCTGCGACTCAAAACCTTCATCAACCCTGTAAATGTCATCCTCTGATCTCTTCCACCACCCCATATCCTGAACCTTTTACTATTGCCTGTGCTTCTTTTTTCCGAGAAAAACTCAATCAATTGCTATGGAGGAGGCATTTGCAACCTCTACAATTTCAATCTCTTATCCTTTTACAAACATGCTGCCTCCTGGAAATTTCTGCGGATCTTCGTTAAAAATCCAATTTAGTTGCCCCTAGGGAATACTTTGAAAGTTAAATATTATCATCATTTTTTTTTTAAAACAACTAGCATAATCTGTTTGGATTTACTAATACATCAAATTGAATTTTTTCCTATTCTTAAAACAACTTGTCAGATCTGTCTCTTTTGTTCATCTGCATCATTTAACCTCTCATTTTTTCGGAAGCAGCAACTGAAGACTTTGAACTTCACTGTCTTCTGAATAATGCTGGGATATTTTATGACAAACATGAATTGACCGAGGATGGATTCAATATCAGTTTGCAAGTTAATTATCTTGGTAAGTAAGGGCTCCACAAAACTATGTCAAACAAAAAATACCTATCTAATCATTTATTTCTTACCCAATAGATCTTTTTCATAAAAAAACTCCATTTCTTTACCTTACTATGTAAAAGTCAAAAGAACACATCCAGGAGTGGCCATAGAATCCTCAAATTTTGCCCGATTGGTCTTTTGACAGAAATGCCACTTTGCAAATTTGTAGTTTCTAGAAAATGACAAATGCTCAAAATTTGGCCTCTGCTTTACAGCTTGCGTTAAAGACTCCAAAAATACAGATAATGAGACTTCATGGAACACTTTATGATGAGAAGTGTAGATAAAAGTTTTGGAAAGTAGGCACAGAAAATCTGATGTCTAAAAAAATAATTGTATACCTGAGAAAGTTTTTGTAGAATGATAAAAGCATAGAATGAGAAGAAGCTACTCAATAAAGGGTGTTAGAAATGCCCGATAATTCACTTGCCAGGTGAAAATGTGGAAAGAACTCGATTCTGCAGAAAGGGGAACACATTTTTAAGGTTAAAGATTTTGCTCATTTATCTATTTGTCCATGTAGAGATGTTTAATTCGATAATTTCAAGATTGGAGAAAGTCTACAAAAATTTCCCTACTTTCTTCGCAAATGAGTGAAAGGCTTTTCGACATTTACGGACTTTTTCACATGTCCTCCTATCGAATTAAAGACTTTTAAAAGTTGTGGAAAGATTATGTTAAAGTGGAAGCACTCTAAAAATTTCATCGTTTTTATCATCCTTTCCCAACTCATGCTTTTGCACGTCCCTCTATTTTAGTGTATTTTCCGAAGGAAATACACTATTGCATTCTCCCATGATGTCGGACCCAGCCCCGAGACCTTGTGAAGAGCACCGATCACGGGTCGTAGATCACGAAAATATATGCCATTCAAATTCATGTGTATATATATATGTATGTATGTATGTATGTATGTATGTATATATGTATGTATGTATTTCCGCCCTTTTAGGATTTTTCGATTTTTGAGTGGTTATATCTTTCTTACGTTGAAAGATATTTTGACCAATTTTTTTGCATTTTGTAGAGACTCATTAGGACTACTATTCTGCGAAAAAAAATTGAAATTTGAGGCAATAGATTTTGAGGGGTGGGGCTCGAAAGTGGGGGGAGGTCAAATCTTGTCCAGTCGATAACTCGAGCGAAAATGAATATTTTGAGCTGAAATTTTTACGGGTGGTAGTTCTCCCCTAGGACTGGTTTGGTATTGAATTTGAGCTAAATCGGCCGAGCCGTTTAAAAATGGCGAGCTTTGAAAGTTTTAGGCGAGGGGTGCGCGGCATGAGGGGAGCCGGCCGGAGCAGGGCCGCACAGTGGGTCGGGGGAGAAAGTTTTTGGACAAGCTGATCGTCGCACAGTGGGTCAGGGGAGAGAAGTTTTTGGACAAACTTTTCGTCGCACAGTGGGTCAGGGGAAGGAAGATTCTGGACAAATTGTTCGTCGCACAGTGGGTCAGGTTAAATGATCTGTTCTTGAACAAAATCTCACCATTTAACCGTCACAACCTTTCGCAGCGCGTTCGCTGGCAACGTACGCAACTACTATCTTGTGCTCAAGAAATTAATTCATTCCCTTACAGATTGATTCCCCCCCCCCCCTTCGGAAAATACACTCTTCCCGCGGTGGACGCGCGGGTCGCTTAAGAAGACAGAACAACTGGAATGGACACTCAAACTAAAAAGCGCGCGCGAAGCGCGCGTCCTGGGGGGGCTTGGGGGGGCGAAGCCCCCCCAAAAAACCGGCGCGGAGCGAAGCGGAGCGCCGGTTTTTTTTTGTTTTCCACTTTGAAGCCTACCCACATTTTTGGAGCCTTTCTACATTTTCAAATCTTTTCATGCACACTCCCCCACTCCCCTCCAACAATTTGATGCTTTTCATTTGATACAATCTAACAGTTTAAACATTTTAGAGTCACTGTTATATCCTGTTATCGTTGTAAATAAATGTATATCATGCAACTAATTCAATTAAATTATTTGATTAAGCATATTGTAATCATTCAGTTTTTCAAACGCATATATTTCGATTGCTTAGAGGTAGCAATACGGACTAAACACAATACAAGTGCTTAACAATTATAAGGAACGTTAAAATTGATGAGAAATTTTTTGACAACAAAGAAAAAGTCAACACCTCTGAAATTGATAGAGGATTTTGTGGAAAACTGGCAGAAAAAATTTAAAAAGGCAGAAAGGCAGTGAAAATGTAGAGGAGTGAAAAATTCTGTACCTCTGAGCTCAATAGCTTCTACCATGGCAAGGAAGAACAGCTCGTGAAAATTCAAACTTTGTCAAACCTTCGATCAAATATTTACTTAAGATTAAACATATTTTTGGTCCATGCAGATACATTACTTACAATTACAAAGTTACTTCTTACTTCTTAGTTAAAAATCAAAGAAAAAAAACTACAAATTTTCCTAACAAATTTATATTATACCAGAAGGAGTTTGACAATGTGCGAATTGTCTTTTATTTACGTAACACAGGAAACTTGAAAACTAAGCAGGTAAAAAAACCTAAAAAAAGACTTGTGAACCCACAGAACCTATGCAAGCAATATTGCCTATTATTTATACCTAGTATCGTATTTTTCAACTGGCGCAGATCGGCCGGAGTGTCGAGAAAGGATCACGTTCGGAATGAGAGGATACATGAAATTATGGGCGTCGAAAACAACATAGTGCATGACATTTTCACAAAACAGCTTTTCTGGTATGGTCATGTGGAACGGATGCCAAATGTTAGGTTGCCTAAGAAGGTTCTGGACTGGGTCCCCCCTGGCAGAAAGCGTAGAGAACGCCCTGTCAAATCGTGGATTGAGGGAAAAAGGCAGGAAATGAGGAAATGCGATCTGCTGGAGGAGCTCTGGCAGGATCGCTATCAGTGGCGGTTGGGTGTCGCAGAGCGCACAGAAGGGCTATAAGAGCGACGTGTTAGTAGTTATTGTATTTTCTACTGGAATGAGCTTTTGATTTTGATCTGTCGCTTTTGTTTGCTTCCCATAGGGCTTGTTTATTTGACTCTTTTGTTGCTGCCTAAATTGAAAGAAAGTTCTTCATCTCGAATCATCAATGTAACCTCAGAAGCTCACAGATGTGTGTCTCAGCCTCATATCGATGAATTTTTTTCAAGTGATTATTTCTCTCCTAACAAGTACGATCCGATTCCCGTTTACGGAGAAACAAAACTTTATGTCATGCTTTCAGCTTTACATCTAAGCAAAGTTCTAGAAGGTAAGTCCTTTGCATTGGCTTTAGATGCCTGATGCATCTACAGTCATCAATTTCAAAAACAGCAAACTTTCTTCCGTTTTATCACTAGTATCTAAGTATCAAAAGTATGGTGGCTAGATCAATTTTTTATTTAAATTAAATTCTTGATAATTAAAGCCATGGGTCAATATGGGTCAACCAATATGTTTTAGAGTCACAAAAACTCTCTGCGAACATCAATTGAATCTCTTGGTTCGAAAACAACGCAACTCGGGTTTTTTTTTTTTTATGTGCATTTTTTTGCATGGAAACACCCCTTTTCTGGCTGTTATGCAGTTTCTATCGTCTCCTGAAAGATTACATTTTTCCGAAGTATCCGAGATGAGTCGTTCTGGAACTTAAAAATTCATTTTAATACTGTGTCGCTCTAAGAGCATTTCGTCTGATGGTTTATTTTTTTTTCTCTTTCAGTTTTGAATTGTTTGGTTCCTGTTGTAAAAGTTACCTGATTTTGTTGTAATTACAAATTATAAAAAATGATCTGTTGTTTTTTTTGGTATGTTTGCAGAGACCAATGTATCTGTAAGTTGTGTTGACCCTGGTAATGTTGCAACTAATATTCTCCGTCATTTCAAAAAATATAATACTTTAATAACAAGATTTTTAATCTGGCTCCGCTTTAAAAGTGCAGTCAAAGCAGCTGAGGAGGTAACGTGCTTGATCTTTCATCCTCATCTGAAAGAGAACTCTGGGAAAGTCTGGAAGTAAGTTTTATATCATTCAATGTGTCATAGCCTTAGACACAGTAGTCATCATTTGTGCTGACTGGATTATCAAAGATATAGTTTGATAATAATATCCCAGAAAGAGTTCATACCTGATAAAACATCACAAGAACCTATAGGATTCATTCGAGTCATCAGAAATGAAAAAATGTATTCTCTCAGAATCAAAAAATGAAGCAAATACATAATCATGTCCTCTAACAGTCAACATCTAATTTTTCTACTTAATACTCATTTTAACTCTTCAACCACATTTGGAAAACATCTTTTGCCAACCGAAGATCCTTTAAAATAGGGATTCTTTCAAGAAACGCTTCAAAATTCAAACCCCCCCTCCAGCTGATATTTTCACAGCGCAACTTCTGGCGTCCCCTTATATTCACTGATTATATGTATTTACTATACATATTTCTTTAATAAAGGACAAAACTTAAAACAAAACAAAAACCGAAGATCCTTCAAATCAATGATAATCGAGCCTCAACCGTTTTTAAGGGGCTCAGAGGACAAGGTGCATAAGTGCAGTTTTAAAAATTCGAGACTAGAGATTAGAGCCCGAGCGCCTCAGCTGTGTGCCATAGCTTGCAATGCTTGTATTTCAACAGTTGAGATACAAGGAAACGACTTGACCAATTTAAAAAACAGTAGATAAAAACAGGAAGGAAAAGCGAAGGGGAAACGAAAATCCAGACCATTTCGTGTTTATTCGCGTTGGAAAAGGAAGGATGGAAATAAAAATCATGTGCTCAGAAGCATGTCTTAGATCAAAATTGAGTTGTGCGTGTTTTTTGGTAGTTGAAGGTAAGGTCTATCAGAATGATAAGCGAGTTTGTCTGGAAGTCATTCGAGGCGGAAAAAACAGCGGATGGGATAAGCACAATTTTGCTTTAGAGGAGACGCAGGATAAGTGTGACCTACGGTCACTTTAAGCCCAGCTGCTGGCTTCAATTTCAGAAATCGTTCATAAAGGTGTAAGACAAACACTTATAAATGTTGAAGGTATTCAGAGCACTCTATAGGTCTGAGTAAAATCCAGAACTTTAAACTCGTTTTTTTCGAAATAATAAAAACTGCACTCATTTGCCTTGTCTTCCAAGTCTCTCATTTAACCCACTGCTTTCATAAGATACATGGTAGCCAAGCTTAGGCTTAGCTTATGTTTAAAAAGACTGAATAGAATTGGAGAGGGATTCTAGCTATTTGTCAGAAGCTAATTTTCATAGCAATGTTTCCTGAGCCTATTTTAAGCAGCATTTTTATAATAAAATAAAAATATTGATCAAACATTATACAGCCATGAAGTCAATTTACTCTCCATTTGAACCTATTTTGCCCACATTTTTCAAGATAATCTAGTTTGTTCCAATTTTCAAAGAATATTTGAATTACTTACCTTAGGAAAGAAGAAAGTCTAAAAATGTACAGGCCATGGCATCTGTTGCTGATAATAGATGACGGAGCTCATGATTCTTGGGCAAACAACATTCTAAAATAGTGATTCTAATTGTTCTGATTTGTTGTAGAATTTTTTCTAAACATCAAATCAATCAATGAATTATTGTCTTATTCGTTAAGCCTTAAGGACACAATAAGGCTCTTCAGAAACAGGCTTTGTTCATCAAAAGAGAGCCAAAAGACATTTTAAATAAAGTTTAGTGAAGGATAATTTGAAGCGGGTGTAGAAGCAGATTTTCTGTCAGATATTTGAAACCTGCAAAAAATTATGAATGTGCAGAAATATGGCATGAAGTTTGTTCTTTGCACTGAGCCTTACGAAGCATGGAATTTGATAATTATTTTCCTCCCCTCCAAGTTTACATCGTTAGGTTTTCCTTCTGCCAACCACTGCCCAAATGAAATAATGTGAGTCGATCATACCACTCGATTCCACTATTGGATCCGGCAATCATGAGAAAATCAATCATGCTATCAATCGATGAGAAAAGCACCAGTATCGTGTCATTTATCCAGTTCCAAAAAGAGGAAAACATTTTTACAGTTGACCTTCTAACTAAAGTTATCGCATTGCCCAAAGAAAATTATGTATCTACCATTATTTACCATCTACCATCTACCATTATTTTTTGTAATTAAATTGTGAATTTTCCTGTGTGAACTTTTGCAGATCACTGGAAGAAGAAAACCCCTCCTCTCTAGCTACCTCTGAAGAACTTGCTAAAAAACTGTGGTCACAAACCCTAACTGTTCTTCCAAAAATCAACTCAAAATAAGAATCATCATGGTGCAACCGAAGACTTTCATAAGAAAAACAGTCATCATTGGTAGCAATGGAGCGTACCCTGAAGAGGGCTCTCAGTGTAAAGTAAAAGTTTTGAATCTAACTTTAAACGAACAATCACCCAAATCCAATTGGATTCAGGGAGAGGGAGTCTACAGTGTAATCATAGGGGAGGCAAGCTGTGTCTTTGACATCAGCTTTGAATATGCATTGACTTGCATGAACAAAGGGGAAAAAAGTGTTTTAGAATTAAGATTCAATGATCATACTTGTCAGATTACTGCCGAACTGTTGGAATTTACTCAAGGAGTGCCTTTTTTTAGTCTAAATACCTCAGAACGACTTGAGTTAGCAATCCGACACAAAGCTGTGGGTGTAGATTTATTTAAAAATTCTCTAGTCAAAGAGGCTTTTCATAGGTTTAGCAAAAGTATCAAGTACATCATATCATTAAGAGGGACAGAGACATATTCAGAGGAAGTAAATTCTTTGTATTATTCAGTTTGTAACAACATTGCTCTTTGCCAGTTGCAGTTTCATAACTACGAACATGCTATTGCATTATGTGATAAAGTTATAAGTTCCTATCCCATTAATGTAAAAGCATTGTTCAGGCGAGCAGAAGCACGTACCAAATTAAAAGTTTTTGATAGAGCTGCCGATGATCTGAAGAAAGTTATCTCTCTTGAGCCTCAAAATAAATTAGCAAGAAAAAAGTTGGAATTTGTCGAAAAAGAGTTAAATAAACAGGAAGAAAACTATGTAAATATGGTCAAACGAATGTGTCCATTTCACTAACCTGTATGACTCTCAAATCTACTTAATGTTTCTTTAATGTTATGCCTTTTGCATTTTATATTTTCAAAGTAAAATTTTTTCTCCTTTATATGCATATGTAGTTGTTTATCTGTAATTCAGAGTGAAGTGTACACATGATTGGATTGAGACTACCTTTTAATCAATGATATCATAGATTCAACATTTTTCTTGTTGATTCCACAAAAAAACCATCCTGTGCTTTCTTCTTTATTTCTTTGAATCAAGTAATTTAACACTTAACTTCTAGAATTAATACCGAGTTTCATTTTAACTGCTGAAGGCTATCTTTTTTTTGTCCTCTCAAATGAGCCTACTTTTTAAATTACAGGAAAGGGTTCTCTTTATATTTTCAGGAAAAATGATTCAAAAAATTTCTCTTTTCTCCTAAAAAATGGGAAGAATTTAAGAAAGTTTCTCTTTTGGAATCATGCTCTTGGTTTTTCAAATTAGAAGAAATAGTTATGGTTAGAAAAACGAAAGGAAAAATAACTTGCGTCAGGCTGGAAAAACAGAGGAAAAAATAGTTTAAAAAAAAAAATGACATAATTTTAGAAATGAGAACATGTTTAATCGTTTCAGCACTGATTGGCACAATTTTACTTGTATTTTTTATATTTTACAGGCTTTGGGGAGCCTAAAAATTTGGTCATACATGTTTCTAAGATGGGATTTTGACTGAGCAATTTCCCATGTTCTATAAGATGAACTGTCTGATAGAATTGACGAGCTTCAAATCAGTTTGATTCTACGCATTACTTTCTTAATACTATACATTTCCCACTTATTTCTCACTCATCTCTTTTCTTCATTCATTTGTTCAAAACAAAAAACATAGAGCCACAAAACAAAAAGAAAATACAAAACAATCAACTTTTAAAATGAAAATAACACCGATGAAAATCATGAACTTGAAATGGCATACCTATTTCTTAGCAAAAAAAAAAATTATTAATAAAATATTAGAATTACATTACAGTAGAAAAAAATAGAGAGCTAAATTGCATAAAAGATTACGAGTAATCGACATTTACACTTGCAAGAGAAAGGTTAGATGTAGTGGCCTTCTTTCTTTCTGGATGCAGATGGTGTTGCAAATTCCTAAGGTACAGTTATTAGACGGATGCATGTCAGAATTTCCTGCAGCTGCGCTGAAATTTCTCACAAATTTTCTTTAGCTGCAATAGAACAGTGCCATGATGAGCAGATATCCAAAGGTTGTTCAGGTGCGTGAGTAATAGGTTCAAGTGTAAATCTCATCCCATACTGGGGCTAACTTGTTCTGTGCAATGTATCTCCAGCTTGGCAACAACTACTTCTAACCCTTCCCTTTTTAGATTTATCAGTCAATTTTATACAATGTTCATCACAAAAAACGGTTTCCCATCCCATTAAGTATTACACTTTGATATTTTGATGAGGTATGGAGAGCTGTAAGGTAATAATTATTTAAGATAAATATCAATGGCAAATAATGTCTTGAAACACCTCATGACACTTCGAAGTACTAATTTTTTTTGCAATGAGGGTCATGAAATTCACAAAAACTTCCATAAAGGTTTAAAAGTTTTGAAGGGTTCTTTCTAAAAGAGCCAAACTTAATTCAACTATGATTGAGGTTGAACACTTGGTAGTCAGTGTCCCTCCTGACGGCGATAAAAAATAACAAAATAAGAGAACAGTAGTATTAAAAGGAAAGTAAGAATCTTTCCTTCTATGTACATGAGAAAACAAAACCAACACAAGCAATGATTATTGCTAAGAAAAAGTACTAAACGAAATAAATTTTCTTTTTTCCTAACAAATTCTGTTTTGGTAAAATACATATAAAATGAGCATAAATATAAAAAGAATCAACTAAATATAAATTTGTTACCTGACAAGAAAATTGAAAACTTTAGAAGAAATTATATAAAAATAAAAAAGTTTTACCGGAATGTCCAAACTGTAACATAAAAAGAATAAAATTCACCTTTATTTTGATAATGCTCTCCATATGAAGCAGGACTGTAGAAAGGTCTCTACATAAAGCTCCGAAGATTCTTTCCTCGGGTTAAACTCATAGGAGACTTAAACTTCCTTTTATGGTCAATGAAAAGGAAAGAAAAGTGAGTCCAAACCCTTGTACTCTTGATGGAAGAATACTTCATCATTTACAATCAGTAACGTAAAAGAAATGAATTTTTTTTAAATAATACAATTATTTATGATAGTGAAAATAATTAATCCTTGCTGATAGTAATAATAAACCTCAGACCTGTCGCAATAAAAGACGACAGCACTTGCACAGAATTAGCCAACCTCACAACCACTAAACTTTTTTCTTCTAAAATAAACAGTTTTGGGTCAAATTTTGCTGAAAATGCACGCAGTCTCCTTGAGAAGCAATGAAGTTTTCTCAGAGATTATAGAAGTAGGAACTAATTTGATCTAAGTCAACAAAAATAAAAGAGAGCACACATGCTACATTCTTCAATATATGATGGACCACGAGACAAGGTATACCTAAGGAAAAGAATGCTTCACCTATGAGGTTTTCCCCTTCAAAATTTCACATAATATCAACACAAACAAAGAATTCCTTAAACTGAGATTAGCATGGATTGAACAAGGGGGGAAACAGATTGAATCGTTACAGTTTTTGCTGGTTTGCATGTTTATGATACGTAAAATTGTTTGAGGGAAGTGATTTCTACTCAGCATTGTTGGCTGTATTACTTGGTTGTCTACTGGAGCAAAGGGGCTCTTATCACTAGGGGTTTCTTTTGTAATGAAGAGCATTTACACGGCATCTGATTAATGTTAATGGTATTTTCAAACATTCTATTCAAAACATATTTATTGACAACGAGGGTAAAGCTAGATATCTGAGCTCTGAACAACGGAACCATCCATCCTTAACACAGTCTGATAGCACTGCTTAGGTAATGTCACAACTTTCACCTTATCAAGGCGTGCACATGCTCGAAAATTTATTGTTGAAGTACTCGTTGAAAGTAACATTGCCTAGATAGTTTCACATTGAGAAAATGCAAGAAATTGGAAAAAATAACTGCTCTCTCATTGGCGATTAACGCTATTTGGTGTTCTTGTTGGCTTACAATACGAGCTTGAGTTCACAAAAATGATATGTAATGCCACTTTTACAAATAAAACTGGTATAAATAAAATTTTTCAAGGAATGTTGAAGAAATACTATCATCATGCCTCACTTAACGGGAACTGTAGTATTTTGTTCAACAATATTCTATTTTTGCTTCAGACAACTTCAATAACTCTGAATCATATGTTGAGGAAGGAGGGACAAATAACAGTAATACAATATGTAGTTAATAAGGAGGGGAAAATATTTAAAAAAATTCAGGAGTAGAATTTACAACACCTAAAAAACTAGTAATCATCAATTATGTAATAAATCCTGCGATACATTTTGAAATCAAAGATAGTTGAATTTGTTCCGGTTGAAAGTTTTTTCCCAGTTTTACAGAAAAAAAGTCAGGAGGTGAAAATTTGAACTGAGACGCTTGTAAAGCATCATTTCAATGTCACTCGTATTCTCCAGTGGCGATTCAGTGGCCAAATTACTTAAGGCACAGGTAGTGGACGGAAAAAACTGGTCACTATATTTGGGATCTTACTTTTAAAGGTTTGCAGACCTCAGTCTTATTCAGTCATAATATTTCTGGGGTTGTATTCACATTTTACATTCTAGCAATGTCTCCAGCTGTGCCAGTGTAAAGAGAACAATGGTATGCATTTCAAATCCGTGATGGACCTATGAATATCAATCTAAAAAGATCGTAAAAAAGAAAAGAAAATATATGAAGTATAACCTTGATGTCACAAATTTAGGTTTGCTTCAGCAAGGAACTCACTCAAATTCTTAAAAAAAGAAAATGGAAGAGGAAAAAAAAACAGAATCAGTTACATCGTAACTACAGCACTAAATAAAGGTACATACAACTTAATCTTAACTTATTATAAATCACAGGATTCAATTTATGAAACATATTCATGAACTATTGGCAACTGAATATTTGACAAGAGCCTTCTCTCTGATCACTTACGCATTAGTATAACAACTGTGGAAACTTCTTAATAACATGTTTACTGATTCTTTGATAGATCTTCTTTAAAAAAAAAAATTCATATACAAAGCTGATATTGCTGCAAACTTGCTAAAATTTCCCCCAATAAGGAACTAGTTGATGCAGCGACAGCATAAGAGCCTGAAAATAGGCTGAAATGAATCCTGTTCCCAGAGAAACAAAATGAAAAATGGCAACATTTATCAATTGCGCCATCTCAGTGAAACTATCTATGTCTGTTCTGCGCTCCAGAAGGGCCGATACAATAGATAAACCTACGTGGTAATATGGCATGGGAGTAGCAGGAACTATTCTACAATTTTTTCAATGTTAACGTAGGACAAAATTAATGAAATTGATGTTCATCTCAGAAAATTAAATACACTAAGTAATGTAATACATTATGTTGTTTGGATTTAAGATTTCAATAGAGCTAGCATAGCTGGCTTAAATCAGTGCTTTTGCCGCAACATTTGCCAATTTGAAGTAGAGGGAAAGACTTGAGTGCAATTGCGATTTGTTCATAAGTAGACTTCCCTTCCTTCTACTTCAGCTCTAGATGGCAACATGTTTTAGTAGACTTGAGTAATTTATAAATTGAACAGATCATTATTTGATTCTTTAGTGAATATGGTTTTTGAGAGGAGAATTTTTCTTAAAAATATCCCTTTTGATCATTGAAAAAGTCAGTATCGTTACAGCGTTTTTACCGGTAAAGAGGATTCAAGTTTTTTTTAAAAAAAGTAAAATAAGAGTGATACTGATCAGGATATTTCAGTTGAATTCTTCACATGAGTAATTCAGAGAACGAAACATGAACCCTCATTACCTATCAAAAGTTGGCAACACTGCAAGATCGACAGTTTGACAGGATCATACGATAAAAGCTACAGGTCAATCATATATTCCGAAATATATTCATGAATTTCAATAATTATTATGGTACCCAAATCCCCTAGTATCCTTAAATTAACTTGGAGTAGAAAAAGTTACACATATCAAATACAGAATAAAAGACATACAAATGCGAACAGAAATAAAAAAGGCTCTCATAGATTAACCATTCACAAAGAATCAAGTAAAATTGGCACATTATCTCACATTGAAATTCATAAAACTGGTCCATACACTCTAGGATCAATTATTTAAAATCACTTTATGGCTGAGAACATCCCAGTCTGGTTGAGCAACCTTCATGAAAAGTGGTGAACAGGCCAGTTTTCGGCATTCTTAATTTGGGGTTATCGGAACAACAAGGGTAGAGTGCTCGGGTATACGACCTGAGGAAGTATTATGACAACGTTTAACAATAAGGAACCAAATTCTTTAACTTGTTCGTGAGAGTAATTTTCTGGACAAGAAATCAATAGCGGAAAAACAAGCAAAGAAGTTGGTTACTTCCAAATAAACACCACCCAATCGGAGAGTGCTCAGATATTATGAAACACACTTGAGAGGAGGCAAGGTCTGAACCCCTTTTATAATGATTTATGAGGAGAGAAGGAAGCTGAGGTCTGAATTTGTAGAATGATTCAATGGAAGCGCAGAAATGTAATTATTTGTTAAATACGATGTTCCTCATGACCTTTTAAGCATGATAAGCTTCTAAAAAGAAACTTTCAATGAACCAAAATGTGAATTTTTCGGCTTTTCTACAACCCATTTCACATCTAAATATATTGCTTCCTTTGAGTCCGGAAAGATTTGAAACCAAAATCTAAAGAGGCTATGTTTTTGATGTCGTTATGGTCTCTTACCAGTAAGGAAGGAGAGGTTCGGTTTGATTGACATTCTGACAGTGTTACAAAATGTCAACCGGAAAACACAAGAGAATACATTAAAAAAATCTGTTCTCAGCCCTCTTTTTGACACAGAACAGAGA
Organism: Bemisia tabaci; assembly: GCF_918797505.1. Lineage (NCBI taxonomy): Eukaryota > Metazoa > Arthropoda > Insecta > Hemiptera > Aleyrodidae > Bemisia > Bemisia tabaci. Next base: position 13,235,167 of record NC_092794.1, on the reverse strand, counting down.
AAATTCGAGTTTTGAGACTCATAGTGCTTGGAATAGAGAATATCAAACAGTATAAAAGGGAAGTTTAAGTAGCACCATATTCCTTTGTTTTCAGTCTCAATCTTTATAAAACCGTATGGTCTTTTTAGAAATAACTATTATTTGCTAATAAACATTAAAGAGCTGAGTTATGCTCAACAATAAGTAAGTCACGAGGGGAGGCTAAGATGTATAGTTTGAGTGCCTTACAAGAAGGAGGTAGGGAGAGGAAACAGAATAAGTGTGTTACACAATACTGAAGTCTCTTGGGTAACTCGTCATATACTAATACAGCCCTACTCAGAGCAACTACTTGATGCTATTGAGAAAATAAGATAAAAGCTTACTAGACATATGCTTACAGCATTTTGATCCAATTGATTAGAAAGCCTCTGGTACTGGCAGACAAACGTAGCTAACTTTTCTGACTAGAGAATAAATTCTATGAGACAAAAAATTGACCAATTATGAAGTTGATATGAGAGAAATCAGTCTCTCTTGGTTTCAATTGCTCTAGAGTGTCTCTTGGCTATCAGCTAGAGGATGACTTTTATCAGGAGCACCATTCCCTTGAAGCAAACCTTTCTTCTCTTCTACAGCACCAAGCCCATCCCGTTCTTTTGCATCGCTGTACATGGATTCGTAGACAGGATTGCCAAAATTGCTTGTCTGAAACGAACAAAGGATGATACAGTGCTTAATTACACTAGTTAAGCAACTATATTTTTTTAAAATGTGAAGAAAAATAGTATAATGTGAAAAAAAAGGAGAAAAAAAACTTGAATCTTAAGTACAAACAGCAATTCTACAGAGCACAGCCCCTTGCATCAAGTAAAAAAGGTTGGTGTCCATTAGGAATTGGGAAAAAAACTAAAGCTAGCTTACTTTCCTTGGGCAGAAATCTTTGACTTTTTTCAAAAACGGTAAACTTTTGAAAAATTTTGAAGTTTATGTGAGAGTTACCCAATAGGTAAGTTCCACTACTTATCTAACAAACTAGAGAAGATAAATCAAATTAGTAAAAAGGTGCATACTACAAATAGATAAGCTATCCTAGCTTCAAAACAAACTCAACATTTTGAGAATTAATTGGCTGGTTTGCAAGGAAATTCAATTCTACGCAGACCACCTGCCGTTGCCGCAGGTCCACCTCTGGCTGAACTAGAGTATCGCATCGATTAAAAACAAGATTTTCCATGAGCACAAATGATGAACTTATTTTAATCATCATACTGTCTGCTTAACTTTGGTATATTAATTTCATATTTTTGACAATCTAACTAAACTTACTCACCTTCAATAAATCATTTGCAAAACTTCTCTCTAATGTTTCACCTTCATCATCAACATCTTCTCTCAGGTACATTGGGTTTGTGATTTCAATACTTTCTGGCATTCTCATGTGAACAAAACCAGCACTGAAAACAGAAGTCAATGAGTTATTCATTGAAAATAATGTTGCAACTTTATACATTGTAAATTACAACCATTAAAGTTGGGCTGAATACATGGCAAACAACCGGAATGCCAGATTATCCAACCAAAAATGATTTTTGCAGGTATCCATATCCAGCCGGAAAATCGTCCTATTCATAATCGTTCCTATCGAATCGGTATTCAGTTGGATAGAGCTTTTTCGGCCATGAAAATTTTGTAGAACTGTCGTCACCACCAGAATTACACACTTGAAAAACAGATAACAACTTTCCATGCTCAGGACGTAACCCCAAAGTCTTGCATGTTGCCTTCCCAAAAGGGCAAAATAAGGCAAAATGGATTTCTAGAGCCTATTTAAGCACAAGAGTTCTGCCGCATGTTACCTGGAGACGTACGACCCCGTAACATTCCTTGGAATCGAACGAACCATCTTTTTGCCGTTACAGACACGTCTTGGGAGAGTTTCTGTCTGAGCAAAATGTGCAACAAACAGTGCATCATAGACTCGAACCTAAAAACTACAGCTACCAGGCGCTTTAAAAGCACTCTCGAGGTGTTCTGTTAAGACCCAATTTATCATGCGTACCAGCATCTACAGTTAACAAAAATTGTGAATTTTCAATGATAAGGTGTGTTACACTTAATTTGCATGGTTGATATTGGTTTAGGTCCATGGACTATCTAGTAGTTAAGAAAAGTAACTGCTATATCTACATGATAATACTAACCTTCTTTTCCGGAAGAAAATGATTAAATAAATGGACGCTATACTGATTATTACCACCAGTAGTAATAAATAGACCCAAAATTCAACAGATGATCCTCCTTTCTTCAAAGAGGAAGGCAGTCGGCTCTGTAATTTTGTTTGACATCGTAAACCTGCATAACCAGGGGGGCAGCTAGAAAAAAAAGACATGAGTTATAGACCAAAATGGACAGAAATAGGGTGGCGGAAGCAGTATAACAGGGTAAAAAACAGGGGAAGATGACAACAGATGTTGACGATTCCTTTAAAGACCCATTAAGTTTTTGAATTTTGTCATTTTTACATTGATCAATGCAACGTAACAATACAAGATCATCTTCGGTGCAATCCACAAAAAATGACCGATGTCCGTTTATATATGATAAAAAACGAGATCTACTTACGAGCAGGTTGGATCCATATCCGGCTCTGTTGACGGGTAGCACGTCCCTTGATGGAAACAAAATGACAGACAAGAAATGTGATTTCCACAAGTCGAGCCTGTCCAGCCAGGAAGGCAAGTGCATACTGGACTATTAGGAGGAATTAGTGTGCAGATTCCGTCATTTTCACACACGTCTTCGCAAACACTTGCATTAGAAGAAAATATATCACATCTTTCACCAATCCAATGTGATACACATCTGTGAAAAAAAAAAAAAAAAAAAAAAAAAATCCTCAGTGAAAAAGGCGATAAAACTGGTTATTCAACCCAGCAGAGGGTTTAACCTACAAAAGAGGAATATTAAATTCAATCTGCCACTTCACATTTTCTGTACATTTTACAAAAATAAGAAGTCTTAATGGTTGAACTTAAAAAATCATACTGATTCGTTTCTCTTCAGATTGAGTTCATGTAGCATTTTTTTTACTTAAAACCTTGCAATATCTTTAAAAAGTTTTCCTGGAATTTTTTACTTGAATTCAGTTGTATCAATGACTTTCCACGGTCTTCTTTTGCATTCCCCCTATCACATCCTTCTGTTTATAAATGTAAACAGCTCATCTCCCTCCCTAATTTCAACGCTGCCCTTGGGCAGGCGCAGGGCCTGCAACATAGGCTCTTGCGCGCTCTCCAATCATATTACCGCACTTTCACTTGAAATAATTAATATATGCAACACATAAATTTTCATGTTATCTGCTACGGCAGCGATGTGATTACCCGTTCAATTCTTAGGTGTGATCACTCAACTACTGATTGATGATTGTTATTCCAGTCAATCCTGGGTCACAAACCGTCTCCAAAATTTATAAAATTAGGTAAGGGAGCAGTGGCGTGGCGTGAATTGCGATGTATCGATTGTTTTACCATTTAAACCTACGGTAAAGAATTGATTACCGAGGTGTTCGCTGCAAGCACCCTGTTTATTGATTCTTTTCCATAGGTTTAAATGGCATAACAATCAATACATCGCAAAGCACGCCACGCCACTGGAAGGGAGCATACTCATCTGCAGTTACAGGTCGAGTGCTTTCTTCAGCTTGAAAATTTATCGCTAAACTACCTGCAGCAGTGATGCACACAGCAATAGCATGTTCACTGGTGAAACAATCACACATAGGCGTAAAGGATGTTATTCTATCTATCCGTCCAAAGGTCAAAAATGACTGGATTTTCTTTGCCAAAGAACTCAACACTGGTATGCCATTACTACCAGTGGTTTCTGAGGGAACAATGATTCTGTATCACCAATGTAAGGAATAACTATAAGGTTAAGGGTGACAGGGGTGAAGGAAGAGGAGATTCAATAAGCGTAAGGGTGGTTTATTCGTGCAATGGCCTCAATTCAAAGTAATGAATTTTATCCAATGAGTATCTGATTTTTGCCACCACTGTTTACTGTTGGTTTTAGAACTTCTCCTGAGTATCTGTTCATTTAAAATGTATTGTGTGATATACATTCTGTCTTTTCAGAATGATGAAAGATAAAATTCCAAGGAGAACCTGTATAAATAAAGGTGACTTATGGAAAGTTTGTGTTAAAACTTACTTGCATACAGGTTTCTGACTGATAGTATAGCAGGTTCCTCCATAAAGACAGTAATCAGGACTGCAAACTTGAGCTGGTTGCTGGGGCGTTGTTGTATTACAATGAGGTGGGCACTCGCATCTGTAGCGCGGGTCACACACACAATCCACACACAGTTTCGTCTCACAGCGTCGTCCGGTAAAACCGGGAGCGCATTCACAAAATTGAGACTTTGCAGAGTATTTGCAGGTTCCTGAAATATGTTTGAGTTAAAGAAATAGTATAAGCGACCGTCCATGGAAAAAAGGATCTTAGCTCACGGAGGTAAAATTTTCGACAAAGCAGTTTTTTCTGAGTTGGGTCAAAAAACTGGATTATTTGTTTTTGTTGGGTCTTTTTCTGGTGCCCTATAGAGTAAGTTGCAAGCGGTTCAGCTCATTTTTTGGCCTATGCGCTGCGTAAAGTTGCATCATGATCTGGAAATTTCTTATTCTGAACAAGGAAAATTTCAAACAGATCACACTTTTTAACATACTTTTCTCGAAACTACGTTTCGTAATCTGTAGAATTCAAACCCATATAATTTCCATCTGGTTTTACCTATTGGGGCAAGTCCTTCTAAGCTCTTAACAATCCGTTTATTCTTTTGTAAAAAATAACGTATGCGTCGAAACTCTACGAAGCACCGATTGCAGTGTGCAATTTTAGAGATAAATTTTTGTGCTTCATTTGAAAAGGGATTGATTCATACAATACTCCAGCTTGGATTGTAAAGTCCCTATTCTTTGTTGATTATGAACATACTGCTAGAAAGCACTCCAACAATCCAACAACCTGACCCTTTGAGATAACAGGGTGTGGGAGGGACGTAGTCAACCAGTAAGCAGTCTGCCTGCACGGTTCGTCTGGGTCGTGAAAAAATCGTTGATCACTCTTAGTGTGCGCAACTATCAGCGCTACCTATCAGTTAAGATTGAGACAACACAATCCAACTTGGTGGAACATTGGCCTTGCTCCAAACATCCATCCGTCACAGTCGTGATAAGACATACCATTGGCTATCAGGCGGCCGTTGAGCCTTGTAGAAAATGTGAGAAAGTATCATGAGATTTAGTTCAGGAGCACGGTTCAATTCCGGGGTGCACAACGGTAGTTCCTGCCAGTTGCCTTAGCCCCTTGAAAGCGCCCCACAGCCCGGCCTTTACTTACTAACTTACTTACTGTTGGAAAGTATTTTTTTCCCGAGAAAGAGGTGATACTTGGTGGTAAAGTTTATGGGTAGTGACCATCAGTACGCCAGAAATTTTCAGTGATTAAAATGATATTACAAAATGATATCACACAACGGGACATTTTATTTCAAGTGGAAAAATCATACCTCCATTTTGACAAAGATCTTCACAAATATCCTTGTCGCACCTTTTACCTCCATAATTAGGATAGCAGTTGCAAGTAGGCACATTATTTTGTAGCGAACAGTTTCCCTGGAAAGAAGTATGAAAAACGAGCAAAATATTATTAAAAGTCTCGTATTTCTAAGACTATCATTGGCTACATGAAAAAATACGACAAGTAAAGAAACATCAGTTTTGCACCATCCACACACAGCTCATGCTGTGCAGCACTACAACTAAGTAGTATTACTTGAGTTACATTCTATCTCTCGCTTTTCACTAAAATGCAGATAAATATTGAAATTGCATTGCCTAAAATTTGATTTCCAGGTAGAAAAGTACATTTGCGCCAAACCTTGTGGTTTCACTTCATTTGAGTTTGGAGACTGTTGAGTAGAATGTTTCAACTTCCTGATGTTTAATTTTGGATCCATCTTACAAAATGGTTCTTCAAAAGTTTTGCGCTTTCAGCTATCATGAAATTTCATCAATGTAACAGCTAATTGAAATTTTCATCTTATGTAAGCGTTAAGTGAGCATTTTTTTTTTTTTTTTTTTTTTTTTTTTTTTACTTTGATGGATTGGATTGGATGATGGAGGGGTTAATCATTATTGTTAACAGATAACACTTACATTAATGCAGTAATCAGTACAATCAAAACTTTCACAATATTTTCCTGAGTAGCCTGGAGGGCATGTGCAATGTTTTGAACCGTTAACCACAGAGCAAGTGCCTCCATTTTGACACATGTGGGAGATACAATTTTCACAGTGTTGACCTGGTATGAAAAAAAAAACTGAAAATTAGCAAGTCAATTAACAGAAAAAAAGATGCGATCAATAACATCTTGTAAAACACCGTGTAGATTATTTCAGTTGAACATAACAAAACCACAGTTGCATCAGTCATAACGTTTTTATGAAATCTTAATTTTACTGAGAATATTGAAAAATAAGGATACTTCCTATCTGTCTTCCTCACTGGACATTTTCAGTGATTATCTTATATTGTGGTGCAAAACATATATTAACTTCTGACGCTCATGAGTTGTAGCAGCACATCTCCCGAATCAATAAAATAGAAAAAAGAAGCTTTGAAGGTTCTGGTTGGAAACCAGAAATAGCTCGCATTTTCCCCTTACAAGCTACAAGTACAAGACAGTTGAAAGAAACGATTGAAGTTGCTGAGCACAATTGTTTGCGATTGGCCAATTTGGAGTCATTTTAATTTGAGCTAAAATGAGTTGCTGAAGATAGGTCTTACAATTAGACAATTTAAATCACTGAGCGAAGATAACAAGTTATGAACTACTGGGCTCTCAAAATCGTGAACCTGATAACCTCACTTATCTTCAAAACAGAAAAATTAGGTGCAAAGTTTGGCACTGTCTCTTTTCCACCAATGCTATTTTCGTGTGATTTTTTAAATTGGGTGATTAATCTTGATATTTCTCATCTCAGTGATACCTACATCGCCAGATTTTTTAGTGGAAAAAAATACGCAACTCTACTACTGACCAGTGAATTCGGGAAGACAAGCACATTGACCATAACCACTGTACTCTGGATTGAGACAAGAGCCACCATTCACACAAGGCGTCAAACAGCCATGATTTGGAGTTTCGCAGGTTGGACCAGTCCATTCAGGTTGACAATTACACTGCAAGAATTATTACATGTTGGAAATATGAAAAGAAGGATAACTGAGGCAAAGATTCAAGGTAAACCCGCTGCTTTGCTGAGTGAGAAAGTTCTCACTAATTTTTTTACTTGTGAATCCTTGATTCTTAAACTGCAGCAGTCTTGGACTCAAACATACATTGTCAGGTTTCTTTAAAAAACAAAGAAAAGCTTGATTTATGTGCACTATCGGTCACGGTTGTATTGAGCTTTTTTTGCGCAGTCGCTATCTTATTAATAAATTCTACTATTTAGACATCCTCTCTCCTCTCCTTAAAGTACTACATCATTGTTGGTGGTGATATGGGTGTACATTGCTTTCTAGTGGAATGTTCATTTTTCCTTGTAAATTGCATTTAGGTATATATTTATTTCCAGTTGTTCATAAACGTTCATTGTCCTCCCTTTCTGGCACATTTTGACAACCTCTTTTTCACTTTTTTCGGTGTTGTGCTTTGCTGCTCCTGTTGTAAATGAACTAGAAATTGTTTAGGATCCATTCCAAATTAGGACTGTTTAGTTAATGTTGTTACAATACTGAAAATCTTTTTTGGTATGACGTTTTTTAAGAAAGTCCTTTTCAGGTATGATATTTTGGATAAAAAACTGTGCAAATGTCTTAATAATATTATTAAAATCAATATAGATAGATATAGATAAGTGATAGACATGGATAAAGAAGGGTAGACAAAGGATAGTTGAAGTTCACCTTTATCAGGCGGAACGGCATCGCAAGGTAACAGTCACCTCTATTGTGACAATGTTGCGAGCAAATGTACACATCACATCGGTCACCAGTATACATATCTTCGCAGACGCAATGAGGCTTGTTGTTGGTGACATTGCATGTGCCTCTCACACACTTAATTTGAGAGCAGAGATCAACTCCTTCATCTTTTGGAATACACTGAACTTCCTGGTAAACAAAAGATGCAAAAATTATAAATGTTGCTCAACCAGTGAGAAAAAAAGCTCACAGTTCATTGTCCCGAGAAATCAAAAATAAAAATGATGAGGCAAGAGGGATAAATCATATGAAAAGGGAAAAAAATGAATAATTTGACTACTTTTCGTCAATTAAAATTTTATTAGTATTTCATATTTTAATTATGTGACTCATTCTTTCTCTTGGATTTAATTTCCTCCTCTCTGTTGCATTTTGTAAAACAGTAAAGTTTAATGAGATTTGATATTGTTACTTACCCGTGGATTCATGGGATGATTAGCCGCTTTGAAATCATCAGGACAGTGACAAGATGCTTTTATATTAAATTTTGAATTAGGGACATCGTCCAATGCAGCTTGCGTAATGAGGCAGATGGCGCTTGGGTGACAAGCTGAATTCGCGCATGGGTTCACCACTGAAAATAAAGTCACAAAAACCAATGAAAGAATTTGAGGCAATAAATGGAGTTGATGCACGCAGCAGAGATTCTCAATTCACCATACAATCCTTTGTAAAATTTTAAGAGAAACTTGATGGTGCTGCTGATATTTTTTAGACTCACTTCCAAGCTCCAAAAACTGACACCGTAAAGGAGGCGATACCCTGACATCCACAGAAGCACTCAACTCTGTATCAGATACAAGTATTCAAACAATGCTAAAAATCCACCGATAAAAATTTTTACTTTTGAAAATATAATGAGTATTTTTCTTGACTTCAGAGGTAATCATTTTGAATTTTGGTAAGTTAAGAGTTCTTCTAAGAGGCCGGCTGAGAGCTCATTTTTTCAGCATTGGTGATGAATAGGTTAAATGAAGGTGCCTCTAATCTACTGGTCATTCCAAAGACTAACTTTCCAATGTGAGTAAAACATGAAAGGATCACAACATTACAATGGTTCACCACAATTTTTCTACAAAAACTTATATTTGAGCCACTGAGGATTGCAATTTTTCCTGGTACTCCATGTTACCTATGTTGCCTTGTTGTATTAAACCAATTAACCAACATTCCTTAAAATGCTACCTGCCCCATACTTTTGCCTAAATCCTAAGTGTCTAAAAATATTTTCTTCAGACTGAGAAAAAGTCGAGCTTGAAGATTTCTAAAAATTTACTAATTAAGTATCGCACATAAATATTGTTTTGAAACATTCAGAGTAACCCACTCAAACATGCAGTAATGGAGCTTTTGTATGTGTCAGGAATTTGCGATTTAAGCACTGATTCCATTGTAAAAGTTCGCAAGAAACATGATGGTGCCGCTGGTTTTCTCTGAAGAAACTCCAAAGCTCAAAGAAAGCTTCCAAAGTTGAGGCATGAATGGAGCAAGCAAGCAATTTCACCTTTGCGCATGATCATGAGTCATGTTGTTGAGGAATTGCCATACTCCAATATTCAAAATTGGTACACATAGAATATTTCTACAGTGGGCATCGGTGACTTCCTGTGAATGAAGAGTGCAAAAAAAAAAGTAAAATGACTCTAAAAATTGGACTAAATGTACTTACTACTCTCAGGAAAACCTTGCTTGTTCTCATGAAAAATAGCTATGTCCAGAATTGGATCAAGTCCTTCAGCAATGATACTTGCGTTCATTCTGAACTGATCTGAGACAATGTGATCCCCAAACTTGCTCATACGGGTTACTGATGTTGAAAAATAAAACACCACAAAAAGATCGTCCAAGAATACGTCAATCTTAAACGGTTTTGTATCTGCAAGAAACAATGAGACATTTATAAGCCATAAAAATTGGATGCGATATCCAAAGTGATCATCAAAATGACAATACATAATTTCTCTATCTTTCTTCTCCGGATGGAAAGTAGTCAAACTTATATAAAGAGTTTGAAAGGAAAGCCGACCGATTCCGAATCAATGTTTTCACATTGTGCCTATAATTTGTACTCTTCTTTAAAAAACAATTGCATTTTTATGAAACAATTTTCCCAATGACTAAAAAAAGGAAAAACCGAAAGAGAGTGAAAGCAAAAAAAAGGAGAGAAAATTAAAAATTCACCTCAGCTGTCACTAAAAAAAGGAATACAAGAGTGCAATTTCATTCATTCTCAACATCCTTGAATGACAATAGGATGGCGGACTTGATTTGCAGATAATTGGACAAGATCTATTTATTAGCATAATAGGATTGATAGGCCTGTTGGCCAGCTAAGGCAGTACACAGGATAAAAAGAGAGAGGGTGAAGGGAAAGGATTGCCTGGTGATGAAGATATGTAGATGAAAAAAAAAAAAAATTAAGAAAGGTGTTTAATACCATTGCTGAACTTGGCAATGAGTCTTCTGTCCCTTCCATCTATTCGAATACACTCAATGGTTTGACTTTTGGAGTCGGCCCAATATATTCGCTCGCTTGGAGGATCATAAGCGATACCAGTAGGCCACTTGAGGGATGTTTCAACCAAAGATGTAGGGTTGCTGCCATTCATTGCGGCTACTACTACTTTTGGATTAATTCCACAGTCAGTCCACATCATTTTCCTATAAAGATATAATACATCGATAGATATAAACTATAAATAAAATTTGATGGTTTCATTTTCCTACACAAGAAAGGGGTATGAGTTTTACTTCATAAATTATTCAGATAATTTTTTCGCCAGTTTTTGTCTCAAGCATAAGAGAAGGACATGGAGATTAGAATCCTGCAGCTAATTTTAATGTCATAATACAAGAGCGCAAAGTTCAAGTTATCATTACTTGTCTTTTTCACAATTCACCATGCTCAGTGATCAATACAACGTTGTTTCCTTAGCGCCAGGCCAAAATTTCCAAATGTTGCATCCGGAAATGTTATGAGACAAAACAATACGCAAAAAATGTGTATGCCATCCTTACAGGAAATTAGAACAGGATCTGAAAACGGAATATTTTGACCGGAAAAAGTTTTCACAAAAGTTATAAAGAGAGTTGACTGTATATCTGTAGGATATTGTTGTTTGATGTTGGCCACTAATAACTTACCCAAGAGGCGAATAGACGACTAAATCATAGGGTCTGGAAGAGCTATTGGTTAACAGGGTGACTGATCGATTTCTATCAAGGTCTGAGGCTTTAATTGAATTATGACCAGATTCAATCCAGTACAGACGTATTCCTATCCAGTCGAAGGCTATGCTCCGCGGATTAGACATGTCAGCAACCTAAATAGTAGAAAAGGAAATTAATCAGAGCATTATATCAGAGGAGAAAATGAGTAGTTTCGATTTTTATCACATAAAAAGGAACCAAACCACACAAACGTGTCATATATCTTCATGTGATCAGCAAATCCCTTTGGGATCCTCACCTTAAGGACATGAATTAGAGTTGTTCTCTTGGATTATTCCCTCGACTTATGTGAAAATTATGATGTACAAAAAAGGGTGAAAAAAGTCTCATAGGTGGTTGCTGAATCAACTACTACACTATAATGCATTTTCCTTCTTCATACTAAAAATTAATTGCTTAAATCAGGAGGATGCTGCAAAAATTAAACGAAAAAATTCACTCTTTTTCTAAAATAACATATTTCGAACTTAAAGAATACTTACGACTAGTTTTGAAGGATTTTCTGGTTTGGAGACGAGTGTTATATTGGGAGGAGATGACTCAAAGGTATATTTATGTAGGGTCTTAGAATGTTTGTCTGACCAAATTGCATGAGCGCTCCCTGGTAGCCGAAGCACATCCACGGAATTTATTTTTTGAGCATGAGTGGTTAGAACTTTGTCAGTTTCAAAGATGTGTTTTTCTTTCACATCAAAAATGCGCAAAGCTTTCTCGCCTGCCACCAGTAGAACAGGATGTAAGACTTTTGAGGAAAAAACAAACAATAAATATTATTATAAGAGGAAACTAAAGACTTAAATATGTATTTTAAAGTACTTGTTATCAACAAATTTTTCTTGCTTCCATCAACAGAGGAACTAACGATGAAACTAATATCTTTTGGGAAAAATTTGAATACAATTACTGGTTCATATTAGAATATTCTGCTCTGGGAAATGGGGGAAAATCTATGATGTAAGGGTGTTGTGTTGATAAGGCAAAGATATTGCGGTTGAAGTAATTTATCACTCCTGGTTCTTTTTCATCAAGGAAAGCTTTGAGCATCTACCTGAAGCGTTTTCAGATAAAAGATATTGAAGAGTCTACGACTAAGATCAACAGAGCATGATCAGCATACTCCTTTTAAAGCCAGTCAGCGAGACTATTTCTTCCTTTCATTTCATTATTTTTAAGCTCTGTCGTGTTTTGCAGGTTACTCCTTCCTGTTAATGTCCGCAAAACGCAAAAGCTGTCATTTAACAGTCATGAAAGCTGCATTTAACTGGTCTTTTATGTGACCTACTTTTATCAAAGTAAAAAAAAATTGTTACCTGAGATTGTAATTTTTTTTTTTTTTTTTTGAAGAGAGATCAAAATTGCGGATTCAGAATATACATTTTCATTTGATACTTTCTATTAACACAGCAGCACAAAAAGAGAAGTAGACTTTAAAATATTTAGCTGAAAATATGTTTTTCAGAAAACAGATTATGGCACCTCAATTTAAAACAGAAATTCCTTGGCAAAATTAAATGCTCCCTACTTGAAATTTTGGACGATGATGCTCAAAATAAACATGGGAAACCCTGTTCTTAAACTTATAAAAAATTATTAGGAGTTTCAGCAATGTGGCATTTTGAGCTTGCAAATGCATTTTCCTCCGATTGATATTTTTCGTAACATACCCTTGCACTGAAAAATGCCTATGTTCGTAAAGATTGGACAAGAAAGTGCACGAGACATTGGGGTACTTACCAACGTCGCAACTATTTTCGAATCGCCTGTAACCTTCCTGGCACATACAAAAGACCTGACCAGGCTTTTTGACATAACAGATCTGAGAGCAGAGTCCAAACTTGCATTCTCCATGGGTACAATTGATTTCATCAGAATTATCCCCACAATCATCAATTTCATTGCATCTCAGAGTTTCATTTGTCAAACATAGCCCGTTGTTACATTTGAATGCATCCACAGGACATTGCTGAGAAGTTTTTGAAGAGCCTGAAAAACAAACAAGGGAGAAAAGAATGTTATTAAGTATTCCATGCCAAGACATGTTCCTGTATTTTTTCAATTCATTTAATTGTATAGAGATTGCATTAGCAAGTGACTATTCCATTGTCTGACTTATATTTTGGTGTTTTTCAACCATTACACAAATCTACAACCCACTCATGATTGCATTTAGTCTGACAAATTTCAGGCTTATTACACCATAGTTTTTAAGTATAGTATAAAGTATTGCAATGAGTCAGTTAAGTCATTTTCTTTTATTGTGTCATTCGAAAGTAGTAAGTGACCAAAGCCTACAGTTTTTTTCCTAAATTTTTTTGATGACTGCAAATGGGAGAAAAGTTTATTTGAAAGTGCCAAAAGTTAGAGTGGCCTAAAACGGCATTTGAACTGCGCGCTCGTAGGTTCCGCATGTTACACGTCACGATCAATATGGCGGCGGAATGCGTAGTGGAAGAATACACGGCGGCATCGCGTTGGCGGTATGTTTTTGTTGGTTCATTGGAAATTATGTAGGTTACTTTGTTTGAGATTCATATCCATTGTTCTTAATTCTCTAAGCTGTTCAATCAGAATGCGATACAGATGTATGTAGGATATGAAACATTCACATAGAACTTACTTAACCTCAAACGAGAAATCGTGATGTCAACATCGGCAGCAGGCGCCTATCGGCCATCGGCGGTAGTAAGCAAGTCGGCTCCGGCGCCGCCATCTTCCCGTCTATGACGCGTATAGTTCGAAGATTCACGGCGGTCGGTTCAAACACGTTTTCGAGGACCCCTAAAAAGGAAGCGCTATATCTCCGCGGAGACAATTTTTCGTGAAATTTTAACATGCGCATCGTTCTTCTCGTACCGAAAACTGTAAGATTCGACTATTTGCAGGCAAATCTCTCCCGAGCTTAACTGACTCATTATCCAACCACCTATTATCCGTCGCTTCAGTGATCATTCGAAAAATTCAGTTTTTCCCTGAACAAATGTTGGCCAACACATCAAAAAACGGTTTTTTGGAAAACAATTTCAAATATAAGTGGTTTTTTTTTAGTATTTGCCGATTATATGACAATTTTTTGGAGAGACGATAGGAAATTGGCCAAGCTTGCTCATTTTGGTTACAAACAGAGCCTCAAATGGCATTTATTCAGTGTGACTTTCGGTGATTTTGACTATCCAACTTTTTTCATATCTGACACGGCACTTGCTGCTAATCGATGAATAATCAGGGCACTTCTGTAATGCTGAATACTGATGTTGATGAAGTAATTTACAATAATAATTACCACAGTGTAGTTCATCCGATTTGTCCTCACAGTCGGGATCGCCATCACAAACTGTACTATTTGGAATACACTGATGACTATCACACCTATTGGAGACAAAAAATTATAATTTGAGATATAATCATTCATGAAACTTCTTGTACAAAAAAATAAGGAGGCAAGTATCAACCTTGCAATATCACCCTTGTAAAAAACTTTACACTAGAAATCCAACCCTTTTAGCATGACAATGTCATGCTCCTGTTTGCAATTTTAAGAAATTGCATGTTGATAGTGGCTTTGGTTCTGACCATTCTTGTCAATTTTCTCTTCTCCGATTTGAAAGGGGAGATTTATTTTGACACTTTGGCTTAAACAATAAGGAACCAGCTCAAAGATTGGTACAAAAAAAAAAAAAAAAGAAGATAAATTTGATAGATTCGAAGAACCCTGAACCCCCCCCCCCCCCCCCGAAAAAACCCAAAAGAGTTTTCGGTACAATTGAGAACTTATCAAAAGATAAAGATTTTCTTTTTTCTGTTACAAAATAAGTTTTCCTCAAATAAATACTTCAAATTGGACAAACCTGAACCAATCTTCAGGGCATTTAATTGTAGAGCAGAGAGCTACTGTTTCGTCACTTCCATCAGAGCAATCATTATTTGTATCACAACGCCACCGCAGTGGAATACATGTGCGATCCCGACACATGAACTTTCCTGCGCCGCAAGAAGATGAGCAATTCTTTTCATCACTTTGGTCCAAACAATCAAATTCATCATCACAGCGCCATTCGCTGAAAAAAAAAATCAAATTGTGATACTTGTGGTTTAGAAAAAAAGATATTAATACCAATTGAATGAGTGAGAACAAAAAAACAGCAACTCAAAAATAAACATGGTCAGGAGATACATACAACACCTAAGTAGGTGAAGATATTGGTACACAAAAAGCTTTTTAGGACCAAAGGACAAGTACTTAAGGACATTTTCAAGCTCAGATCGAAATTGATGCATCACTATTACTGAATAATGACGGAAGATTGGATGTTTGAAAGTTGCCGAACGAGATGAAATATTTTTGTTCTTACTGACTTTCAGACGCTCTGATAATCCATATCCAGCTCTAAAATATTTTCATTTTTGAGCTTTTACCATCCAGTTATTGTAGAATTTGGTTGCAAGAAGAACTCATTACGTTTCATTACAAACCACAAAACTGAATGATCCGCTGTTTTTTTCAGCATGGCCTGGCATCAGTACTTCAATGAGAATACCATAACTTTTTAGAAAGATAGATTTGAACTACAGAGTTAATGAGTACTTCGGCAGAGATGGAAAATTTCACACATAAAATTTCACGAAACTTTTGGGGATGCATTCAGCAAAAACATTGATTCTAGATTTTGACATTTTTCACCCCAAGCCTAAAACATTCACACATTGCACATGTTTTCATTTGGTTGAGAGGTTATCTCTAAACTCCCCTTTGCACCCCCCCTTCCTTCGTGTATAGTACCTCAGTAGGGTAGAATAATACTGCTGCATCAACAGGTAGACCATTCGAAACGCTTTCCGGACTCTCAAAGGTTCAATTAATGATTCCGATAAAAATTAACAAATTTCAAATTTTGTGACATTTATTTGAGCCATTTGAAATATCGTGAAATTTCACTTTCCATCTCTGCTTTTGGGTTCTAGAAACTACTTACAGGGGAACACAGTGGGGTGGGTTATGACACTGAAACTCATCAGCGGAGCATGTAGTGTTGCAATGATCTTCATCACTTCCATCTTTACAATCCTTATCCCCATCGCATCTGAAAACTTTGTGCAGGCATCTACCATCCGACACGCACCTGAAAATAAACAGAGAATGGAATGAAAGTTTGAAACACTGTCATAATCTCAGAAAAAAATTGATCATTGATCCTATGTATCCGGCGAGTATTTACGTGATATGCAGTCATAACCCAATGTATTAGCCATTTAGGGAAACATGAAATGCTGGCCTCATGCTATCCCCTAAAATGGAAGGTAAAATAATGTCAAAATTTTACTCGTAAATAATAAAATTGAACTAATGCTCCTGAATAACAGTGACCCTTCTTGTACATTAAATTCCTAGATTAAATGGGCCGCGTTAAACAGAAAGGAACCAAGCCACATCAGCTATTGCCAAACTTAATTACCTAATTTAGTTTCTTCCATGAAAACAGTTGTGACGATTTTTGTTCAAATTTCAGTGAATTTTCTCCATGGTACGGAGCAAATTCCTCAACATTTTCAAAGGGATCCACACAAACATTTTCTCGTAAAAAATTAAATTGCCCACTTAAAATTGGCAATAGCTGATGTGGCTTGGTTCCTTTCTGTTAAACGCGGTCCAAATGGAGCTCAGCAACAAGGACATATTTCCATTGGGAGTTTTGAATCAAAGACCTGTGTGAAAAGATGCAGGACTAGGGACGCACATGAAATTGGCCTTTGACCCTTGCAGGAATGGGAATTACTCTCAAGAACAACTCAAGGTTCTATTAAACTACATGACCATTTAAGTTTTTTTTAAACTTTCTAGACATATGACATTTGCTAGATGCAGTTCCTACTCATGTATCATTTAGAAATACAGACCATCTCCAAAAATTCAAAAGAAAAGTGTACTATCTTCTTAAAGCCACAGTCTTCCCAAGAACCGCTGAACAAGACCAATCCACACAGGTCAGACATTGCGCAGTTTTTTTGAAATCCACTCCTCCGCCCGGCCCTAACTCGCAGCACTCAATGCTACGTCACAATGGGTGCTCCCATAAGAAATACATTGCAGGCACTCAATACTACGTCACTGCGCAGTCGAGTTCTAAAACTCGTCCTCGGGAAAATGACTGACCTGTGTGGATTGGTCTTGCCGCTAAAGAAAGAAAAAGAAGGATTGAGCATAAAATTACTTCAAACACAAGCTTTTGACAACTAAATTAAAGCAATATTTATCGACTTAGTGGATAGGCTCTTTTCAAAACGTCCAATGTAAATGTGTTCCTATTGCTTGGCTCTACTTAATCAGCCCTTAAAAAATTGGCGGAAAATACTTACGAAGTCAAAGGAGTGCTGACCAAGAGAAACAGAGCACCCACAAAAAGGCAATTAACGTTAAAGAACACCAAGAAAACATAACAGAACTGTTTTAAAGTCATGATAAAAATAGTGAAACAGGTGACTACTAAAAATCCAGCTGAAAAACCGAATATTTAACCTGAGTTCATTGGCTTGGCGAGATAAACAAATTAAGAAGTACCACCAAACTATGTGGGTTTGAACTGCATACTATTAACTAACTGGACAAAAAAATTGTCCATCATTGATTTAAATATTTTGCTCTAAGTTGTCTTGACAAGTAAAAAAACCTTCCATTACAACTTAGAAAAAATATTTTTGTTTCTTTTTCTTTTTATGTATACCCTTCTATTCTTGAAAATGTTGTCAAGAGGCACTTTAGAGAACTGGGTAATTTACAAACTTGCATTTCAACTTTAAAACTTAAAATTGTTCAAGGGCACAAAACACACACACACAAAAAAAGCCATCTCTCATGACATAAGTGATACGATGTGATGGTAACGGAAATCTAATTGTGATAATCTAGGAGAAGATAAAAATGTGATAGGGAAAATGATTAAGCAATACTTGTGGATCAGATAACCGAAAAAAATAAGAATAACAAGGAAGCATGCTGATGCCCAGAGTTACTGCTTACTCACAAGTGAACTTTAAGAACGTATTTGTTGCTATTATCACATTGTTACAAAGATGGTAGAATAGTACTGAGTCCACACTATTTTGCGGGGAAAACAAAAGCAAAATCTCCCTGAAGAATACTCAATGAGTGAGAGCCCAGCACTGTTCTACCATTCTATTACTAGCAGTTTTTAAGCCACATTTTTCGTGTTTTGTTTTAAGAGCAAGGTAAACAACTTACAAAATTAATTTTAAAAAAAAATTACAAAGGAATACAATAAAATTAGATTAAGTTGAAACCAAAGAATGTAGGTTAAAAATGATTGAGTTTGCTTCTCTCTGATATAAAATTTACTACTGTTCAATTGAATTATTCCTTTGATAAATTTAAATTACCCTCAGACGTTCCTTTTTTGTACAATACTGTTCATAGATGTTCTCCTTTTTTGCAGAATAAAAATGGACTTTGGACTAACCTGAATTCAGACTCTGAACACTCGCGTTCTGTGCAATTTCTTTCATCAGATAAGTCACCGCAGTCGTCCACGGAGTCACAAGTATACCTTCCAGGAATGCACCTGTTAACAAAAGAGTTGATGAACTAAAGGAAAGTACATAAATGAAGCAGAAGGACTGTCAAAAACAAATTTAAACAAGGAACATCTATTTTTAGTGGCGAGAATGCACTTCAAACATGGACTCTTCAAAATTCAAGCTTTTAGCCTTAACTTTAAAGCTTGGATAGGTAGAGGCATGATAAATCATGGATATTTCAGTTCCTATCCTCAGTTGCTACATTAGAATGAACATTCTAGAAAAAAAAAAAATGTTTTGAAATTTGAACGGATATTTGATCATTTTAGCTGTGATAACTGATTCAGCAGTTTAGGTAGATTGTGTGGGAAGACTTATCAAAAGAAGGTAAAACACTTGATAGAAGCAATACAAAATAGAACCAGAATGAGAGGATATTTTTGTGCTTAAATTACTCATTAGCAAAGACAAACTTTGAACTCATCCTAAGCTTTTCACTATTTTCAAACCGTGGGTTAATACAGATTTGTCTTAGAATAAGTCTTACTTGTTATTATTTTCGCATCTGAAATATGTTGGTTCACAAGGATGGATTAGTGGATCAGCGCACGAGGGAGGCTCATCTTCAGCATCAGGACAGTCTTTATCACCATCACAGAACCAAGACTTAGGTATGCAACGCCCTGATGAACAGCGGTGATATTCATCCGTGCAATTGCGTCGAGCGCACATCTCAGAAACTTCATCACTTTCATCTCCATCAACTCCACAATCGAAATCTCCATCACATACATGAAGGGCAAAGATACATGCTCCAGACTCACACAAGAACTGTAAGAGAGACGTTAAGATAAGATTATTGGGATTAAATAAATTATATGTGAGTTGTTAAGAAATTAAACCAACCATTTGTATTAATCTTTTCAGATAAAGCATAATGGACAAAAGAAATAAAATAAAGATAAGTAAAAGCGAAGAGAAAATGACTGTGATACTATCACTACTTAATTGCCAATGTGAAAAAGAACCCAAGATTGCCATGATTGCCGTGATTGCTGTGATTGCCCTTTGATATGCTTGATACTAAATGTGGCGCTGCCTACAAAAGATGCTCTGGCATTATCAGAACTAGATGCTCCTGTATTTCAGGGTTGATTCGTTGATATTGGAAGTCACCAACAGTCAGTTGGTGCTTCCATGAGCCTCCTCACAGCTCTCTTCTGATCAGTGTCCCAACAAAAGACGTCCAGACAACTGGCAGAGCATCTCATCTAGTCGCTAATATTCACAGTTATGTTTGCTACTGCCGCAACCATGCAAGCATACACTGAGAGATTACTATGTTACCATATCAGATGTAATCGCCCGGCTTAGGAGATTTTGGGTGGGGCATTGTTGCTAATGGACCAATATATTAATACACATTCTTACCAAGGGTGCAGTAAAAATAAAAATCGAAGGGTGAATCAGGGCGAATCAGGTCAATTTGTGCCTTAATAATTGATCTGAATTAATAAGTTGACGACTAACTTTTTGCCTCAATAATTAATGCAGGTTAATGAATGAACAACTAACCTTTTAACTATAATTATAGAATCACAAAAAAAAAAAGGTTTAAAAAAAAGACGAAAAACCGTGGCCACCAATGAATTCTGAAACTTTCCCTTGTTCTGTCTAACTTGCTTCAAACCATTACATTCCATTTTGATCTGTTCCCTGGTAAAAGGAAACTGTGAAAATCAGGGGACCAAAGTTGCGGTCCCTCTAGTGATCTCAAAAATCTCTTTCAAGCTGATGATCTTTTCATTCAGCTTGAAATATTTCTTTATAGCATGTTCTATGCAATGAATAAACTTCTTAAATTAAAATAGAACTCATTATTTGTTTTTGTCTTGTTGCGACATTATTCTCTTCTATTAACCATTTTTTAAAATGCATCAAACTTATGCTACAAGTCCAACTTCAAAGGCTTCCTGTATGTATTAATTTGTAAAATATAAAGAGATCAAACAAAAAAAGTGTCCTATCACATTCCATTCAACTTTTCTTTTGTTTCTTACTTTTCAAACTTCCTCCACTGGTTCATGCTATATTATTTCCGACATTCTGGTTCTTTGAAAAGTTCTCATCTTTCAGGCTGTCTACCATAGATAAAAAACTAGTATATCTCCTGCAGCGTGATCATTTACTTTCCTTGTCAATTCATCTTGATAGATGCAAGTTGTGTATCTATGAGACACCGATTCTAAGCGATTCAGAACTAATCTAAATAGATTTGGCTACAGATCCACTGATGAATGCAGATCCCCAGTCTTAAGGCAGTAGATGCGGTGAAATTTGTTAAAACTGTGTTTCTGATTGGCCAATAAGCAGTGCAACAGCAGGATTCAAACCCACCATCGCACGGATTGGTTTTGACTGAATATCGACGTCACTATCCACTGCGTCACGGTAGCTGATAAGAAGGAGTTGAGTCAAACGCAAAAAATGCTTTCTTAGGAGGTTAGGGTTTCTGCGCGCTCCTTCTTCTTTGCTTGAAGAATCAAGTTTTTTGATTGGTTGGAATGAGTATTTTTCTCCCAACGCAATCGTTTAACACTATTCCAATTCTGATCTATCCTACATCTATCAAGTGGAACCACAGTATAGAATTGCAGCTAGTTTGATTATAAATACTCTGAATTCTACGTCTGGGATCTATGAAAGTAAATAATCAGCCTGCTGAGATATCAACTCATACAATTCTTGATGGAAACAAAGTATGACTTACTTCTTTAGGTTCGCAAGTTTTAGCTTCACAACCAAGTTCATCTTCACCCAACGGGCAGTCCACTTTCTTGTTACATCGTTTGCTATCAGGAATGCAGAAGGAAGAGACAGTCCCATTTCCTTTGCATTTGAAATAATCGGTGAAACAAGTATACTGTAAAGAAAAAATAAGAATAAGAAATAATTAGACTGATGGAGAGGTTCTTCATAAATTTTACTAAATTACCTCAAGTTTCAGTTTCGAGAATAGTTCTGTTGTTAACACTTGAGTATCTAAAAATACAGCCCAAAACAATGTTTAACCATTGACTAAATGCAGGGTTGCCACAGAATTTAAAAAATTAAATTCATTTTAAATTAATTTCCATTCATTCAATGACGTTTCCCAGTTTTCTCTGACTGTGGCAACTCTGTCAGTGCTGCAGGCTTTCAGTAAACTATGCTCAGGATTAAAATTGGACCTAAGCATGAATGGCTTCCTAGAAATACTTCTGGTTAGTTCCAAAAAAAAATTTAAGAAGCTTTTACTTTCCCTTTGTTGGGGGAGGAAACAATAAACAGTACCTGGCGAATCAACATACTTTAAGAACATGTTCAACTTCAGGCATTAGAATATATGACTCCTGTACATGGACTGAGTTCGTTTAATTTCTTCTTTTTTACTAAGCTTTACAGTGCCAACTGGAAGATACTTCAGATAGGAATTAGTGCAAAAAGAAAGACTCGAAAACTTACTTCATCGCAGTTTCGTTCATCTGATCCATCTGAGCACTGGGGAGTTCCATCGCAGATATGACTTGGATGAGTGCAATTACCATTTTCGCATTGATACTGACCAGATAAGCACTTAAATTCGGGGCATGATGGTGGCTCATCAGATCCATCTCCACAGTCGTCCTGAAAAAGCGTTAAGAACTTATCTGAAGAAATATTCTCAATTTTCTGGTCTCGGATAGTTTAAAGTAACTTTTCCAAAAAGCATTAAACCCTTCGTTGGGCAACATTGCAGAGTGACATTATCAGGTACACTGTAGAATTTTAATCACTGAGTAAAACTCGGTTATTCTGCTTATAATGATGGGTTTCAATTCATTAGTATACAATTTTGTGTGTTGGTGTTTTTAGATTTTTCTTAGCCATTATCTTTTGCTTTTTTATTATTTATTTGACCGCTCTAGAGTATTAAATATTTTGAAAATTAACTACAGGTTAAAATATCAAAAACTTGTTGAAAATAGCATCTATTTTACTCAAAAATTTTTGAAGGAGGATAAATCTGTGGGTATGAAAAAAGAATAGTTGTTTTGTTCAAAATTTTCAAAAATGGAATGATTTGTCACATTTAATTTGAATTCAAAACAAGATTTATTAGGAAATAAAGTTATTGCACTAATTTATTGAACAAATTATATTGAGGACTGGCTGACAAATCAAAGTCCATACTTTGATAAGTAAAAAGTTAAAAACTGAAACTATCAAATACCTGTCCATCACATTTCCACCAAAATGGAATGCACTTGTACGTATTGTGACAGACAAAGTGAGCAGAGCTGCAATTCGCAGAGCACCCTTTGCCATCTGCAGACGGAATAAAATTTGCAGGACAAACGCAAGTGTGGCCGACGGTGCCTTCACTGTCTGCCGTCAAGAGGCACAAGAAGCTACAGTTGCTCTTCTCGCATGGATTTGGCTCGACTAGAATGCAGGAGCAGAAACATAACAGAAAACAGAAAAGAGAAACTTGATTACTTAAATAGAACAACAAGCTGTGATATAGAATATTGCCTTAGCCCCTGCTTGGCATAACCATCAAAGATTGGTTCGCCTTTTCAAGAGACCACTTAGCAGTAATTAAATAGTTAGAAACCTGGGTTATAATTCAAAACTTAGGAGACGGCAGGATCTACGAGAGAAGCAAGATAGTGGAACTTACAAGTATGAAGAGCAGGCCAACCATGTTGCCCTTCAGTGCTCATAATATTAAATGCACCTTTTTTCGCTCTATTTGGATTTATTTAGAGGAATTTGTGATTCTACACGCAAGATATAAGCCTACTTCTATCACTTCTTGTCAAACTGCTGGTTATTTTTGACAAGAGGATGAACACAAAACTGGCGTTCTATCGTACTTCTTGTAAACTCAACAGCAAGTCTATTTGAGCTCGACAGAGGAGAAAATAGGAAAATATCTGACATGTACTTTGAGCACCTAGCAAACGCTGTGACAAAAAGTGGACTTTAAATCCTAGTCTTTAACTGGCAAGTGTTGCATTCTACCGCTAATGTTCTTTAATTAATTCTTTGTTTTCCTTGCGTTCCTCTCAAGAATGGCTTGCAACACATTGAACACCTACCGAATCTGGTTTGCAACTGACTTTGGTGTGAAGTGAATAGAAGTTTTAGAGGTAGTGCATCCATTGTTGGCAGCAATGTGTCATTATGTTTTTCAAAGTAATAATACAAATGTAACTAGGGATTGGATATGAGTGGTAAACAGTTATGGTACAGATTCTTCTTGGTCAAGGAGATAAATGTGTGACCCTGGTTGTGTATGAGGCAGATTTGACCACAGGTGATGGAACCGGCTCTTGAAAAATCTTGATTAGCAATGTAGAAGATTATAAAAATTACATATTTTGATTTAAAAAAAAGGAAGAAACACTTACGTTTCGGTTGTTTCATTGGATGGAAAACAGAGATGCTCATAGGACGATGGATGAATTTACCCACTGAAGTACAATTGCTGCCTCCATATTTGTAACACCGTTCGATAGATTTAGTTTCCCAATCAGACCAATAAATGTAGTCTTCAAATACAGCAATGGAAAACACGTGGTGCAAAGACAAAAATTGATTTTTCTCTGAAAAGGTTGAGAAATGAAGGCATAATTAAAGAAGAGGGGAAAAAAGAGACACCTGTGTCAATTTTTTTACCTTTCAATTCATGAACAAAGAGTTTTGTGTTTTGAAGCAAATATGTTTGAACAAAAGGATTTTATAATTTGATGGCAGAAACTTCTTATAGAAAAGAATCCAACAAAATTACGGCGGTCGCAATTGAAACTGATGATGAGAATGAAACATTAGAATTTCAATTCTTAAAAAAAAACCCACGGTAAATCATAAATGGTTTGAATTGATGATATATGTAAATAAATTAAGCTCTACACATGATTGATTCATAAACAGTCACCTTCCAGATTTTTTGCGTTTCAAAAAAAAAGGAGATTTCATTAAAAAGAATAGATGCTTGCAACGGAGAAACACAGTTTGAAAACAAGATCTGCAACTGAGATATGTTGCTGACTTGTTAAAATGTAAACATAAGGAATCTCACCTCGACTGTGCACTATTCTCACATTTCGACCATTAAGATCTGCAACCGCAATGTAATCTTCCCTAGCGTCTGCCCAGAAAATCTCATCTGTCTCAAATGAAATTGTGAGCGCATTTGGCCAACCGACATTGTGAGTGACGATCATTTGGGGACTACCACCACTCATAGTAGCTTTCCCGATGTGCGCTTTTTCTCCCCAGTCAGTCCAGAACATATGACTACACAAAAATAAAGAGCACAATTTCAACTGCTAAATAAATGAAAACAAATAGACTACATTTTACAGTAACTACTTTCTGGCTCATCCATAGAGGCATTTAACTGGATCTAGTGACAAATATGTTGTTTCTAAAATTAGTGTGAAAAAAGGACTCCTTATTACTAAATGTAGTCCAAATGAGGCATAAAGAACAATAAAGATGTAAACAACTTCGAAATGGTGAGAACTAAATTACTTCAGAGCATCATTTCCTGTTGAGATGAATTTACAGCAATAACAACAGGAACCTGATGGTCAGCCGACCGACAAATCATTTTTAAATTTTACAACATTATGTATTTAAAAACACATGTTAAAACTTGAATCAATCAGGACCATGTCAGGTGCTGATGTAAAAAAGTTGATTAAAATTTTGTTTGAAATAATTCCAAAAGCACACTTCTAGAGCGCAGCGCAAATCTTGTTGTCCTTGGGTTTATCATTTTTATTCAGACCGTAATCGCAGAGCCATTCCAAACTATGTCATTGTCAATTTTTGCACATACTGATGCCTGATGCTTTGATGGTTTAATTTTATGTTTATAAATCCTATATCAGTTCCTTTTAATGCAGGAATGCTAACTGAGCTCTAGGAAACATTGTTTAACTTTTTATAAAATTACGGTCATAAATTAAATGAACTTAAAAGTTAAAGAAAGACCAAATAATTAGCTAAGTTAATGGCCATACTTAATAATTTAAAAGACAATTCTTACCCTATTTTAGGGTGAAGGGCGATAGCTCGCGGTTCGGAGAGGTTCTTATGGATCAAAATCCGTCTAAACTTCCCATCAAGCTTTGAGACTTCAATTGTGTTCAATTCTCTATCACACCAGTACAGATTTCGGCCAACCCAATCGACTGCTAAACCATCTGGGCTTGAAAAAGTTGCTAGCACCTATACATGGAACAAAACTGTACTTACAGAAAACCACAAATGAACAGAAAAACAAATGACACTGCCCCTCAGGTGACTTTGCAATGTTTACCCGAAGACTTTGAGACTGGTTTCTTTGAAATCTTTCTCTTATCAAGTTCATTCCCTAACTGAATTACACAAAGCCAACCAATACACTTTCAAAACAGACATAAGTTAACGCATCACGAAAGAAGAGAAAAAAATACTATCCTAATGAGGTACACGAACGCTTGAGCTTTGAGTGGAAAATATATTTTGGCATTCGATGAGTTGATTCAATACCTGCTCAAGTTTGACAGATGAAAATAAACTTTCAACAAATTCACTGACAGGCCAGTTATACTGATTGCTTCTTAGTTGGTTGCACAGGGTCAAAAAGATCACAGTGACCAGCATTTTGCACGACACGTTTTTATTGCACTCCTGTGCAATGCAGGCACTGTCTGTAGGTCTTTCACCTGTCTGGCTGTACAGTGCTAGTCATTTATGTAACTGATAGGAATGATTGCTGCAATCAGGAGTAACCATGGTTGGAAGCTTCCGCAATTTGCCGCTTTAGCAGGTTTTTCTAGCCCGACAGAGACAATTATGCGAAAATACATTGGCAGCGATCATGTTATAAGTATTTAGAGAGACCATCAAAAGAAATGTATGATGCTCATATCCAAAAAAGTCTACCTGACTGATTGTTTAGCACCCGCTGCCCTCATTTATGTAGATATTTTGAGTTACTAATATCGGTAGTTAAATCTGTAAGCACAACCTGATCAGTTGTCATCACTAGAACTAAAAAAAATTGATGAAAAAGTGTAAGCCCCATGTAATTTAACATACACTGTGGTGTGTGTTTTGTAAAAATCATATGATGGAGATGTTGCATGTGTGAGAAATTTTCGATTTGACTATTAATTCTTGCGTGAAAGTTCGCGAGAAACACGGTGGTGCTACTGGTTTTCTCTGAAACCAACTTCCAAGCTGGAAAAAAGCTCTCAAGTTGAGGCCAAAATGGAGGGGATATCCCATGCTACCCTGAGAGTCCACCTCTGCATCAAGGCAAACTCTCCATGCAAAGATAGGGTGCAAATACATTAGCAGGGTTACCAGGGTTGCAGGGTTCAGTTGTGGAATCCCCAAATAAAGTGGCAGCCCTGTCAATGTATTTGCTCCTTATCTCTGCAAAGAGAGTTTGTCTTGATGTAGAGGGGGACTCTCAGGATAGCGTGGGATATCCCCTTCATTTTTGCCTCAACTTGAGAGCTTTTCTTGAGCTTAGGAGTTAATTTCAGAGAAAACCAGTGGCACCATCAGGTTTCTCACGAACTTTTATATAAAAACCAGTAGTCAAATCACAAATTCCTCACACGTGCAACATCTCCATTAAAAAAAAAGCGAAAAGAGAGGATTTGCGAGAACATTGCTACTGGAGTGCCCAGTAGGAAAAGGAGATTAGAGCGGAAAACTTACAAACCTGCGGCTTAGATCCTGAGCCTAAACAAAGTTTTTGGATAGAGCCAGTGTGCTCAGCATCTGACCAGTACAAACACTGCGTCTCCCAATCGAAGTCTAGACCAACCGCGTGAGTGAGGTTATCCACAAGAATTTCGGTGCTCTTGTTCATGTTCTCCAAAGGCACTTGCCGAATATAATATTTATTAGTGAATATTATTGAGGCAGGAACAGCTGAAAATTGAAATGAAAGCATACTAGAAGTTAACAAAAAAAATTAATGGTGCTTGAAAGTATCCCTATCCTCTTAGTGGATTCCAGAGGGTTCAATTTTCCTTTCATAAACTGTTGTTTTCCATTGAAGTTTCTTTTAGGCTACCTGCATTACACAAGAATGAAATGGGACTTGTGAATTAGAATGTTTTTTACACTACGAGCAAGTCTGATCTACATACCGTACTTCTTGACATTCATTCACAGTAAATTTGTTTGGTACTCATAGTTAATGTTATGCTGTACTCTTTTTTTTTTAAAAAAAAAAATGTATGGTTTGAGGGCTTTTTTTAGAACCCTTTCTTGGAGTTTTAATTGTTTTAAACTGTAAAAAATTGTATGCACTTCACAGCACTAAAATGATGATGGATCTAATTGGATCTGGAGTATGTCTGCAGTTGCCTTCTTGACTGGTCGTGAGTCGTGACTAATGTTGCATCAAACCGCATAGCTCTCTTGAGAGAGGCTTTCAGCTCAGATGAGCTTTTTCTCTGTCATAAGACTTCAATGTTAGACGGAATTTTCAGTGCACATTGGCGAAAATAGCAACACTGCATAGCTCTAGGAGATGCACTAAAATACAGTTGCTACACTTACATGAGTTTGCTTTGCATGTATGGCCGTCAGGTCTTAAAATATATCCGTCTGCACATGAACAAACATAAGATCCGATTACGTTGCGACAATGCTGAGAGCACGGCTTAGTGACTAGAGGGTCCGTGCATTCGTTAATATCTATGCAATAGTACGGGGAAATTGGGTGTGTTCCGTAGCCAGGTTTACACGCACACTCAACTCTATTTTTCTTGTTGATACAAATATGAGCGCATGGATTGTCCTTACACTTATCGATACCTAGGATAGAAAATATTAATTATTATTCATCAAACAGTGGAGAGGATCAAACAGGCATAACGGGCTCTTCATTGAGAAAGGGTCAAGCAACAAAATCAAAATGAAGATGCACCAAAAAAACACTGCCAACTTTCTTTCAACATCTGGACATTATCATTTTTAGTGGAGGCTTACAATCTAGCAGTGCCTATTGCATCACAAGCTTGCAGCAATTGGGGATTGAACATTACAAAAATCACAGAAATTAAACAAGTATGAGGTTATGGTTGCAAGTCCTGAAAATTAGCTGCTGAGGTATTGGTTTAAAATAGTTGAAATTTCAATTACCATGGTTTAACAGGCATATATTTCATTCATATTTTTAGAGTATTATCATTATCATTCGTAAAGTTTAAAATATATAACTTAGACTTTTACCGCAGCCTTCTTCATCGCTGAAATCTCCGCAGTTGTTTTCACCATCGCATACAAGTTCCTCGTTAAGACAAATTCCATTATTACAAAGGAATAAGTCAGGTCCAGTGCAAGTGTCTTTTGAAAGGCGTTCTAGAACAAGTTGATAATATTTAAAGCATTATTCTTTTTTCTACTGTTACTCACCAGCACCAACATGTAAGAATGGTGAACAGAGATGAGTAAAAACGTATGAGTGACACTCACATAAGTACCACTGAATTGAGTATTACATAACTGGGCACAGGAAAAGAGGCATATATAGAGCTTTGGATTCACTTGCTGTGCTAAATGAATCGTTTAAGAGCTATAGACAAAAACTTGTTACTGTAGGGTTGAAGAACGAAGAACTCTTGTAACTTTTGTTACTGAATAACCACATAAAGCATGAATGCCAATATCGTGAAATGTTAAATGCCCTTTTGATACATGCATTTGCCATGAATGTTGATTTCTAAGATTTTAATAAGCTACATTAGTGCGGAAATAATTTGACGTTTTACTGATTATGTATGAATAGTAGAATAAGAAAGTTACATGAAAAGGGATATTCCTGAATTCAAAAGAGCAAAGTTTTTGACCAATTTTTTCCTGTACAAGCAAAGCAAGTATTATGCAAATAAGTATTGGAGGTAATTTGAACTCACTGCAATCTTTAGTCTCCAAATCTTCATCAGAATTATCACCACAATCATTGACACCGTTGCATTTTAGGTCAGCAGATATACATTTGCGGTTATGACAAAAGAAATGAGAATCGGGCGGGCAGAAGGAGTCTCGACAGTCTGGCGGCTCATCAGATTTGTCTCCACAATCATCCTCTCCATCACAGTAATACTCCTGAAAAAGAAATGTGTCTTAACTTTCCTTTGTAGTAACCAAAATATTAAATGTAACTATCCAGGAGAAAAGAGACATGGTACGGAAAGACTGTAAATTGAGATATTGGTACAGCACCTCACAAAAATGTTATACAAATCACTTTCACTGAGACCACTTTCACTCTCACTGAAAATGTTCAACCAAATTCAGTTACGATGGTTTGAAGTTCGCAGAAAAAAAATTAAAGCCAAAGTAAGTAAGTTCCAAAAAAAAGTTATCCGCAGTTTGAATTTCCCTTGTTTGAAGCTCAGAACTGCCAAATTAAATGCAACAATACACTTTTGATGGTGGCAAGACTGACTAAACTGCTCGTTTTTGTTGAAATTTGAAATTCTGGTTTCTCAAACCTAGTTTCACAAATATTGTTCTCTGGCATTTTGCATTAAAATCGCTTTTCTCTTTGAACAGTCACAAATTATATACATTATTATACTTAACAATAAGCAAAATAATACATTTTATTTCTTAGCGACCTAATGAAGCATGCCCATGATACTAAAATAAGACAGTTTAAAGAGACATGCATATGAAATATACATTGCTGAATATATTGAAAAAAATTCTGAAACAGCAGCTCTACTATGAGTTTCATTGCAGGTGAACATTAATGGATAAAAAAAGACAAGAAGCCTTCACAAAATTATACCTCATGCATATTATCAAAGAAAGAGTCAGTCCCTAAAACTGGTGATCATTATAGAGTGAAGGACGGAAAGTGAAATTTTGCCATCAAAAATGGTGTATTAATAATTGAAAAAAAAGTTGATTTTGTTTTTTGGTTCCATAATTTTTGTGACTGAAATCTTATCTGTGGCATGGAGAGACTAAATGAATCTTTGGATTATAGAGCATTTTAATGAACTCAACAGGATGTAAAATAAAAAAAGTAAACAATTACTAACCATTAAGATGCACTTCGTATTGTTGCAAGCGAAGTTATTTGGCTGACACTCTGACGATGTATGAGATAAACATCCGAGATCTGGGTGTTCATCTGAGTTATCGCCACAATCATCATCCTTGTCGCACACCCAAGCATTTGGAATACACCGTCCAGAGTTGCATTTGTGTTCACTTTCGGTACAATTACGACTTTCTGTAAATACAATTACATCATTGGAAACAAGTAAGACAAGGGGTATACTCCGGCACAATGTGTTGATAAGGCGCAACACTCATTCATGTATCAAGCTAAATAGTTTGACCCTGTGAAGCAGTTATAATGAAGTAAGGAGCCCATGAGAAGAGTGCACAATTACGTGTTCTTTATCTCACATGATATACAATTGTCATAATTCAAATACAAAGGAAAACATTCATTCTTAATTCAAGGTTGCAAAATTTGTTTTTATTTCTGATGGGAATTGTCACTTTCTTACTGGGGATTTATTTACTTTTAGACTACATTCACACTATTTTGAAACAGCTGTGAACATGTACTCTGCCAAAAAGTATGAAAAACCAATGTGTCCACTGTCCATTGTAAACTTCATCAAGAGCAAAGACAATAGTGGATTCTTATGAAATATGATTCTAAATACGTTGAACGTCGTAGCAAATTCTGAAATTTACCCCCTACCTCACAATTTATGTAAGAAATTTACGCATTTTTTAACTTCAAAAATTTTACCATGGCAAGACATATTTTGATACTGATGAGTCACAAACATCTCACAACTCCATGTACAACTTAAAATGGCCGTTGTCATGTGACGCACTTTCCCAAAGTTTCCAGACAAACAATAATATTGTTTATTTTTTATTGAGAATTCACATCACAAAACGACAGCCAGTTTGAGTTTAGCAGGGAGTTGTGAGACAGAGGTGACTTGAATGTATCATGTCATGTCTCGGTCATTCTATACTTCTTAAAGCAGCAAGCTTAAAAATGCGCAAATTTTTTACGCACACTGTGAAGTAAAAAGTGAATATTTGACTGTGCCAACGTAGGTATCCTTATTCTCCAGCCCTTTTTTATGAGCAACGACTCTTGTTTTGGCTATACCTGAAGTTAAACTGAACGATTATCATCAACACATTTTTCAAACAGTTTTACATAAAAAAGGGGGAAGGGATGCTTACTGCAAGTCTCTGATTCATCCAGTCCATCTGGACAATCTTTCTTTCCATCACACTGCCACAGATACGGAATACAAGAGGAGTCATTGCATCGAAATTGGTCTGATCTACACTTGAATTCTGGAAAACAGAAGATCAAAACAGTGGGTTTTTCATTTGATTCTCCGGACAAAAAGGGACATCGTAGATAAAAGCCTATTAAATACCAAGAAAAAAAAAGCAGCAAAAATAGATGCTATTGTTCAACTTCTTGTGAGACAGATTAAAAAATGAAGCTTGTTAGTTTTATGATAAAAAAACAAACAAGGTGAATAAAGAAATTCAGAACTGAAATTCTCTAACTTTTCCAGGTTTTACTTGAATACTTTCATGGAAATTTTTTGACCTTTAAAACAATACAGGGTAAAGATTATAATTACAAGATTTTTTGATCCAACTAGGAAAAGCTGAAAATAAGACATTCTCCAATTTTGCAAAGACAATTCTTCCCAGGCTTTTGCCTATTGTCAATTTACCATTTATTTTCCCTTACTTTCCCTGGACTGTGACCACCCTGAAAGAATACCAATCCAACTAAGCCTTCAGTTTTGTTCCAATTTAAAAAATGCTCACTAAAAGCTAATCTGCTCAGTGGCATTCATCCAAAATCCAGGTTTCATTATTTCTGTCTAAATTATTAGATACTACATAACTTATTCATCCTAAAATGTTTACTTGATCCGCTGTTATTTCTGCACATTTTTGTCAACCATTCAGAATGTGAAAAATTCAAATCCTTGAAAGAGATGTTTTTCCCAGTGGATTTTCTTCAAAATACGTACAATGCTGCGAGAATGTTCATGAAATAATTAAAAAACTTCAAAGGGGTGAAGATTAAAAGCTGTCTGTCAAGTAGGGTAGGGCTGAATTTCATTTTTAACATAAGTCCAACATGAGGAAATTCCGCAATGTTTGAGGGAAAAAGATTTTTTAACAAAATTTTGTCAGAGAACCAGTGTAGACAAAAGAAGGGAGGCTCTATCCAACAACAGGGTGAGGGGAGGGATTTATTTGGCACTAGATGGGTAGTTTGGGTAGATTTACAGAGGAAACAAGTAGAGGAGATCGAGAAATCAAGAAGAAGGCTGACGTAATTTGTGAGGGCATTACTGTAAATTTCAAACTTAAAAATTTGTTCCTCCATTGTAAATTTGAACACAAGATAACTTTTTTGTGAGTTGATAAGGGAACTTATTTTCCTTACCACAGTTACGTTCATCTGAGCTAGTGGAGCCGCCAATTCCATCATTACAATCATCATCAAAATCACAGCGCCAAGATTTTTTTATACAAATTCCGTTGTCACATCTGAATTCTTCTTCAGTACATTCTGTCACTGTAAATACACAGAAAATACAGGATTAGTTTTAAGAGGGGGTGTTGCAAAAATTGTGCGACTGATAGATGAAAACAACTGAGATAAGCAGGAGTTGAAAGGAAGAACCAAGTTTTCCATAGTTTTATAAATTTAAAGGTTTCCTTCATCTTACTAGCAATTCTTTTTGAGTTCCATCATTTCCGATCAATTTATTCAAAATGAAACATTACCGATGGGATGCACTTGAACTATGTGCAAAACAAGCTATTAACCTTATTTCACCATGTCATAATTAAAACTTTGAAGTAGTTTTGATTTAAGCTGGCTTTCTGATTTAAATAAAAAGCAAAAAAATTAGAGTATCTTGGTAAAACAGCCGCTAACAGCTTGGTAAATAATGTTGAGACGTGGAGCTTGGAAATAGGAAAGTTGATCCGCACCTCATTGAACCACGAAATTGAAAGGGAAACTCAAAAAAAAGAACACAAATTGGTTCAGGATAAACTCAGAGCCAGGGATTTGAAGCGCCTCACGAGGTTATGCCATACAGCATCGGCTTGCAGCATCAGCATCGATGCTGTATGCCCAGGTAGCGACCGTGCGGACATACGGCGCCGCGCCTAATACGCGCAACCTGCCGGCGCCGGCTTCGAGCATCGATGCCCAATGCTGACGTGCCGTCCAGGCCAGCATTATGCCCTGATGCTGAGGTTTGATGCTATGTAAGGGACCAAGCTGCGCTTCACCTTTTGATGCTGGAGCCTCGGCTTTTGGTCCGATGCGGCATCGCTTTTCGGTCCTGCGACCCAGCCTCATTACCGAAGGGGCTGTCCCAGAAGACTTGCCAGGGTATGCGACCCTTGAACTTGCTGAAGAATTTGCAGAACACCCCTTTGTCTACGCTTCCCATCAACGCGGCGGCCCATGCCTTGCAGCCGGCAGCCCGGCCCGGGGCGCTGGCGTACGACATGCCTGAATGATGCCGGGTTCTATTCTATTCGCCAGTTTAAGCTGCCTCACGGGCAAATGCTATCCCCCGGCGCACTGTCCGATACAGCATTAAAGTCCACGCCGGGTACCTGCCTCGCACGGCGATACCGCTCCGTTCATGATGCTGCCTCAAACCTCAGCTCTAAATCCCTGCTCAGAACTTCAAACCCAAAACCTCACACTGACCAACATTAGAGAACAAGCAACATGAACTGAATGATGGCCAAAGAACAAATTTCAAAAAAGGGAAAATAGATATTCTAACCTAACCCGCAGATAATAACTATGGTAAATACTAGGATAATGACTCAATTCTATAGGAAACATGAGAAAGAATACATTACAACCTTTGGTAAAGTTGCAGCCTCGTTCATCGCTATTATCCCAACAGTCATTTTCTCCATCACATTTCCATTTTGGAGACATACATGCAGTTGTGAAAGGGCAATTTTCTGTGGCTTCAGGGGCACCAGGAATTCCACCACTGCAGTTACGTTTAGCTTTAGGAAAATAAGAGAGAAGAAAAACTAGAAAAAATTCATGATTAGCAGACAACATTGAAAGACTATCAATGGTACGGTTTGAAGAATCCACTCAAACTTGGTTCATGGGGTCTCAGAAGTAATCAATCAAGCTCTTTTCTGTGCCACTTCCAGAATTTATGAGCGTTTTGCAAGCACCTTCCTTAAAAGTATTTTTCAGCCCACAGCTTGTTGCTGCTGCTTCATTTTTTGTCAACTAGCTTGGTTATGATGACAAATTGGAAGAATGTGAGATGTGACTTTGAGTTCTAACACTTGTTTTCATCCAAACTCCAACCTAGAGAAACTTAGAAAATGGCATAGAGTAAATTTTGAAAAAAATGTAGCTCCTTGTTCTTAGGATTATTTGTACTCAGTGGCAAAATCTAAAAATACATTTTTTAATGAAGTTTATAATATTTTCATGCTTATATCTTACACTTTGCTATTTAGGGCTCCCCTCCTCCTCCTCTAGCTCTCAAATCTCCAGAATGATATTAGCCGAGAATGGTAAAATGAGACTGAATAATTATAAATAGTTGCTAGAACCAATGAAGCCTTCAAAATAGTCCTTTAAAAAAGTTTTAGGTGATTAGTTCAAAATAAGTATAGATTACATCAAATTCGTAGAAAATCAAAATTTGTAGATAGTAGATCCAAAGAGGTGCTAGTAACAAATGGACGATAGAAGAACAGTTAGCTAGAATAATTTTAAGAATAAGATAGTGATTTTGTGGATATTAATGATATAGTGTTTGTACTAGACTTACGACAATTCATTTCGTCAGATGCATCTAGGCAATCTGGCTCATGATTACATAGAAGATTTTTGGGCACGTAGGGTCCAACTTTACATTTGAATTTATCATTTTCGATATTGGTACAATTCAGCTCATCACTATGGTCCCCACAATCATTAATTCCATCACACTGCTTAGATCGCAAAACACATCTTCCATTTTTGCACCGGAAATAACTTGAACCACAGGACCACTTTGAGTTCTCACCAGGACGAGTTCGAGGGTCTAAAAAAAGAAACAAAGGGAATGGATGAATTTCTTCCTCAAACGATATAATGACAGAAAACAGCGGACCTCACTGACACTGATAAGGCTCAATCAATAGTATAAACAGGTGCACAATTTTTGACAAGTCAAAAGTAGTTCCAATCACCAGTAAAAATGGAGATATTCTGCCCGGTAAAGTATTAAATTTCTTTCGACTGGTTAAGGTACTGAAAAGACCTTGAAAGAAGTCAAGTTGCAAATGAAAGTGATGAGCTGCTTCCATTTTGTTGATTATGGCTTATTTCTTAACGTCTATCTTATTTTCCAAAAAAATGATACAATCTGAAATCTGCCCAAAATACATGTAGAATGGGTCAGTTGCGCTGGCCACAGAATTGTGTTTTGATGCTTGATTCTGATAGATTAGCTACAGATATTAAGATCTGTTCAAACCGCAACTTTCTATGTTCAATATTAACCGAAATATCGCCCTTTAAAAAGTTGGGTTTTTGAAGTCATCCACCGCGGTAGTGACACCCTTGGTTTCTTCCATCTTGGTTTTATCTTTCAAAGAGACACACATTAGCACTGGTTACTCTACATGAAATGCGGACAAAAGCAAGATGGAAGAAACCAAGGGTGTCACTACCGCTGTGGATGACATCTAAAGCCGAACTTTTAAAATAACTATATTTCCGTTAATATTGAACGTAGAAAGTTGCGATTTGAACAGATCTTAATATTTTTAGCTAATCTACAAAAATCTAACATCAAAACCCAATTCTGTGACCAGCACAACTGACCCATTTTTGAAAAGCTGCACACAATTTTCAGTTGATGAGAAAGAATCACCTGATGCCCAAAGATTTTGTAAGTACCCTGGATTGAGCAATAATGGAGAATATTTATGAAAAATATTTTCTTTCGATGATGTTCTGAGGTTTTCTGTTTGCTATCAGAGGGGTCGTTCTAAACTTAACACTTTTTAGTCAATGATAGAATATTTTATGACAACATTACCGCACAGGTGGGGAAGCTCATCGGATGAATCAGCGCAATGAGGGATCCCATCGCAAAGCAGGCCTGATGGTATACATTTAAAAGCGGAACATCGAAATTCCTGCGGACCACATTTGACCTCCTTGATTGGTCGAAAACAGGAGTAGCCATCTGTATTCAAGATCTGACCCTCTGAACAAGCGCATTGCTTAAGCCCTCTTGCGTCGAATCTACATATATCTTGACAGCCTCCATTTTGTTTGTGACATGGGTTATCAAAACACATATTTGTGTCGTTTGCGATTGCTACTATACCCATCGGCCTCGGAATGCCCTTTTTGAGTACTTTCATTTCCTCTCCGGTGAATTTATCAACACGAATCACTGCATGCATGACCCAGTCGGTCCAGAATAAGAAATCCCCATAAACTGCTAAATCAAAAGAGTGTTGGGGTTTGATCTGAAAATTACAGAATTAACATTGATCAGGTGGGGTGAGAAATGAATATCTTGGAGCAGGCAGAAAGTTGTCATCTGGAGTCATGAGCTATTCGGAAAACTGGTTGGGAATATAAATGTTTTTGCATAGTTATTATCTGGAGAGCGTTCAGCAAAAGAGGACCAGGTGACACTCTCATTAAAATTGAGTTAAAGATAGTTTGGAGCTCATCTATAAAAATATCTTTCCTCATGAAAATTCAGGATCCGCAAAGGATATTTAGTATGCAAAGGGTTGATTTTAAGTTTGTTTTGTACATTAAGACTTATTAAAGGATGAAACTTGAGACCTTTTCTTCTGTATTCCAAGTTCATGTTACTTAATTTTCTTTTGACGGAGACTGCTCATTTGTTCCAATGTCATTCTCAGTCGACTTATATTTTGGGTGATGTTTCCACCATTTCTCCTCCTTGAATTGATCTGCCATAGGCCTCCCTTACTTAGTGTAATTGATAGTTTTTGCTTTTCACTTTGCTTTCTGAACATTTCCGAATGTTGTTTGTAAGAGAGTTTCCCATGAAACTTATAGGAAAAGTGCTGAGGAAGTTTGAGATGGCTGTCACTTTTAAAATGCTAAAACTTAATTAAAATTGGTAAACTATGAATAATCAAGGATAGAGAAGGTGGGTGACAAATCCAATCAGCATTTCCTGCCATCTAATCGAGGCCCTGGAAAAATCTCGACTTGCATCTTTGCCACATTGTCCTAATCTTGATTGCCTATCCATAGTTATGTCTGTACACTCACTTCTATCTGGTAGGATATACAGAATGGCAAAACTTGCCTATCAGAATGAAGTATTTCCTTCATTAGGCATTTTACACAGACAGATCTTCACTAGTTGTAAGACAGTTGATGGAAGTACTTACCATGGAGAGGATGATTCGGTTTGATCCATCGTATTCGCAACGCTCAATTTTGTCAAGCCTAGCATCACTCCAGTAAAGTTTTAGTGCTGCACGATCCAATGTTATTCCATTGGGCATCCTAATATCTGTTGTAATAATTTTTTCATGATGAAAGCGAGGTCCGAAGGAGCGATGAATAGAGGGCTCATGAGAATTCCAGTTTGTCCAATACAATCGACTGCAAATGAAAATTACCTATTTAGTAAGGTGAAAGGACAAGGAGCAGCTACTTAATGTAGATCTAAAGAAGTTAAGTCAAAAAAAGGGGTGCTTTCATACCTTCACACTTTATTATACACACATTTTATCCACATGGCACATAAGAGATGATGCAACTTTAAATCTACCACAGAATTTTTAAAAAAAAATCATATACATAAACTTGGTGGGGATCCAGCGATTTATGATTTAGCCGTTTAATCCAAGGGTTTTTACACTTCCCCTCTCTGCACTTCACCCAACCCGGCTCTGCATTTTCCAGACTCCCCCACCCATGCGGCTAAATTACACCACCAACTGTTATAGGTGCAGTGGCGCATGGCGCAATGGTACTGGGTGCTGCATTACGATCAGATAGTGCAGAGTTCAAGGCTCTTCATGCTTTAGGGCATTTTTTCTTTATTTCTCAAGTTTGGTTTTGATTGCTTCATTCTTTACTTTCATTGCATCCGTTATCATACTTTTTATTTTTTTTTTGGGGGGGGGGGGGAGCATTCATATAATTTAAATCATTATTTTGATGATTGGCATTCATGTTTAATTCATTAGTTTAATCATTGGTATTCAAGTAATTTTATTAGTTAGCTTGATAATTGGTATTCATGTAATTTCATTCATGATTTTGATAATTATTGGTAGAATAATGGTGAATTCAATTTAAAAAGGAGAGGCGGTTAATGTTGCAAATCAAAAACATGGTTTGATAGATTCAAAAATTTTGATGTATTTTTATAGAATGAACTCTTTTTTTCTCAAAGTCATGAAAATTTGACTATCTTTCTTCAATTAGGGAGAGCTTTGATTGAAACTGTCTTTTATGATAAAAGCGTAAAATGCATAAAAGCAATAAAAAAAAATGAAAATTTAGACAATTTATAGATCTAACAAAGGATATCTTACGATTCACAGCTATCAACAACAATTCCACGTGGTTTATCGTTAGGTTTCAATCTGATGATGACTTGCGGTTTTGGTTTGGTGTCAGTGAGGTTAATTTTGCTTAGGGTTGCATCATTGTTGCAGGTAAAGTAAAGTACATTTTTGAGATCATCATAGTCCAATCCTTCTACAGACCCCAATCCTGTACAAAAAGGGTGATGACATGAACATTAAAATTTTATAAAGAAAAAGGCAAAATTCAAGAACAATTGCTTAATGAAAGAGCTCATTGACAACAACCCCTGCCTCTACCAGAGGCAAGGTATGCAAACTCTTTGATTCCTATGCTAATACCTCCTCAAATTTTTAGGTATACATTGAACACGCATACCACAACTACTAAATCGGTCTGCGTATTAATAAACACAAGTGAATACTGAAACTTATTTTGCAATCTTATGTACATACAAGATGATAGAACAGTGAAACAGAATTCAAATGTGTACTTACGATCAACAATAATTTTGTGGTCAGTTCCATTGAAATGAACTGAATTTATAGAACCTTTCTGAATATCAGAGTAATACAATAGGGATTCTCTATAGTTATGAGCAAGGCCAATAGAATTTCGCAGGAAATCTTTGTTTTCAATTGGCGGGAAAGGCACATTTGGATTGGAAGGATTAGTCATGTGCAAACTTTCGATCTTCGTAATTTTTGAGTACATAATGAATTTATCATAGTCTGAAAAATACAGAAAACAAAATAAGATTAAACATTTGAAAAAGCAAAGAAATAATTTTGTTTTGTTTTTTGTTTTGCAAAGTAAAGTTAAGTGTAAGTTAAATGTTTTGGTTATTAAAAGTCACAAAAGGTGTTTCATCCATGTATTAGATTTTTGAAAAAATATGCCTTTCTCAACATTTAAAATAAAAATTATAAATGGAATCGTTTTACGCTATACATTCACTATTTTTAATTTACTTCACATGAAAAAACTGGCGATTAATGATCGCAAATAAAACAAATAAAAAGTAGATCATCAACATTTTTTTAAACTTATGCGTATTTCACGACAAAAAACATACCATTGATATCTCCAGAGGTATGCACGTTAAGAGATAAAGGCTAGAGGCCTTCTTAAGAGTATACATTTATTTAGTTCAGATACCAACAGGACTTTTGTTTCGGAAATAAAATTCTTCTCATTCTTCATTTAACCATATTATATTCTTTGGTCATTCACCATGAAAGCTGATCTTTGCTTGGGTGGATTACCATTGGCTGATTTTTCTAATGACATTGAGATTGAGTTGAAAGCTAGCTTCAAATACTGAGCAGATCAATGAAACAATAGAGTGAAAATAAGAAAAAAACATCACATTTTTACCTTCGCAAGATTTCCCATCTGACTTCAAGATGCCATGAGAACAAGCACATACAGGATGAGTACCATTAAACAGACATAGCTTCTCACAGCCCCCGTTGGCTTCTGCGCATGGATTTGTGCCACTGCTTTTTTGTGAGCTTTTTGAGTAGATAATAACATCATCCCTTGATACTCCCGTGTCCATGTTTTGAATGAAAATCTTAGAATTGGATAAATTTGCCACAGATGCTATATGAAGGCTACCCCTTTTCAAGGTTCTAAAATTAGATAAAATGAAGAAAAAACAACAATTAAAGTAGTCTCAAGAAAATTAACATGAGTAAATAAATCAGTAGAATACTGGCATTTCTCTCTCTCTCTCTAATGATGAAGCTATTACTTTGCCTAGGACCTTGTCCACATGAGCGACAGTTTGCGGAACTTTGCCGGAACAAGTTCGTGGAACTTCTAGCTGCGCATAATTTTTTGTCCCTTGCCTGTGACAGACAGAATAAGTTATAACTCAGCTCTGACTTAGTCCGCCAAAGTTCCGGGAACTCTGAACAAGGGAACAAGATCTAATGTTCTTCGAAGGTGAGGCTGTTCCACCTTCAGGAATGGCCGCGGAACTTCGGAATTTAGATTCCTAGATTTTCTCCATCAATTTCAAGAAGGTTCCCTTACTTCTGAGACAATATGGGATGGAAATACAAATTTTAATACTAGTTGATTCGTCACTCTACTTTAGAGACAAACTGAGTCAAAAAATTGATTTGAACTTGAGTCAAATTGCCATTCAAAATGTATAATCACCTTACTTGGGGCTCTATTTTGTTTCCCCCATGAACAATGGTGTTTTTATCTGTTTAGTATTATTCAAAAATTGCTTGGAGACTTACTTCTCAGTCAGGTATAACTTCTTATCATGATAAGCTAGAGACTCTAGAGAGCCAAATGTATGATTCAGTTGCAATATTTGTCCACCTTCATAATCCATCACACCGATGGAGTTGGAGAGCGAGTCGATCCAGTAGAGCAATTTATTCTAGAAAGATGATAAATTAAGTATTAGTGACGAGAATTATCGAATTCTAGCTCAAAAATTGAGAATTATCGAATTCTAGCTC
Source organism: Bemisia tabaci (assembly GCF_918797505.1). Lineage (NCBI taxonomy): Eukaryota > Metazoa > Arthropoda > Insecta > Hemiptera > Aleyrodidae > Bemisia > Bemisia tabaci. Next base: position 13,193,227 of record NC_092794.1, on the reverse strand, counting down.
AAAAATTGAGAATTAAATTTTACAATATATTGCAAAGAGACGAGAAATCAAGGATTCTTTGCATGTTTCACTTAAGCTTGAAAAACAAAAATTTGAATACGTACATCCAAGCTTTATCGATAACTGTTTTATAATTTTCCGATGAAAATGAGCCTCCGTACCAAAAAACTCAAACTTGAGATGTTTCAATGATTGGAGAACATTATCAATTTCAGCACAAACAGCACCCGAAAATTTCAAGCCAAACCAACATAAAACACATTTAATTTTGCTCATCAAAATAATTTAATTTCAGGAATAGATATCCAAATTTTTAAATTTACAAGCACAGGGTTCAAAATTAATAGTTCAAAATACAACTATGCATCCTCTGTTTGCAAAAAATAACAAAAAAAAAAAAAAACAAAACAAAAAAAACTACTCCTCTCTGGATACCAAAGGTATTTTTCGATTAATAATTGACTTCCGATTTTGAGATTTAACTTGACAAAAATAACTTTTGCCAAAAATTTGTCATCATCGACCGCTGTCCTTTTTCCTTCAAAGGTAAATTCAACCGCAGTAAGGCAAAATAACAAGTAATTTCACATTACTGCACAAATCAAGTGAAATATAATGATTTGATTTGAGAAATTCTCCAAAATTAAAAGATAATGCAGGTGATACTCATGAAAAATATATAGTATTTGGATAAAACGGACTTTTTTATGATCAATTAATAGATTATGAACATTTGCGTAAATTTCTCATTGTTACACCCGAATTGTAATTACTGAGGAAACTTTTAAAGACAAATGTGTACCTCACGATCCAAAGTAATATCAGCGAAGACAGCAGGAGGACTTGTTATCAGTGTCTTGCGATTTGACCCATCTAGGCCAGAGCGACAAATTTTATGGTCTCCTGTTTCACTCCAGAACAAATAACCAACAGTTGGGTCAACAGCTATTGCATGGGGTCTGCCCATGTTTTCAGACAACACTACGTATCTGAGAGATCCGTCAAGTCGAGCAACTTCTATGACATCCAAACTTGGTTTTGTCCAATACAAATTACCTGCATGGGGACAAAAATTCAATAACTCAGAATGGGCCTGTTGCACACTTTTGCTGGAGCAAAAATAAGAATTTTCACTCATAGAAAGTGTCTCAAAAATCACGATGAGCGAATCGGCAAAGTCTGAAATGCACTCCTTACTTGACAATTTGCATAAGAAATTTGCGTTTTATTGAGCTCCCCCCTTCAAAAACGAATTCACTGCACAGGTGAACATTTCGTTAGAGGAGTCATTCCATCCAACTCCTGCTCACAAGGATGATACGCAATATTCAACATAGCCGACGCCAATCCGCCTAAACACATGTGACGGGACGATGATTTTAATCACCTGATAACAACTGTCATGTTTACATTCACTTTTTTCTGGCATTGATAGATATCCGCCTTGATTAACTTTGTGCTCTCCTCGACTTGCGCTTGAAAGCGTCGGCCATGCAGGGATTGAATGGAACGACTCCTCTAACGAAATGTTCACCTGTGCTGTAGTATCCTTTTTGAAGCGGGAAGCTTGAAAAAACGCAAATTTCTTACGCAGATTGTGAAGTTAGGAGTGCATTTCAGAGTTTGCCGACGCTCTCATCGTGATTTTTGAGACATTATCTACAAAGAACAACTTTCATTTTTGCTCTAGCAAAAGTTTGCAACAGGCCCATTGAAAACCAGAAATTTTTGCAATCAATTGAAAAAACATTAAATCAAAGAGTCAAGATAGGGGTGCTCGAAAAAATCCTTGTCGATAAGTTATCAGTACTCCTCTTTCTGAAATACTGATAAAATCTAATAAGGCTGCTCTTATTGAGACTGCAAGAGCTCCGAATCAAAGCATTGTTGCCTTGTATGTCCATTGGTCAGGTTATTCAGCCCATAAAACTAATAAATATAGCAACAGTTCATTTTCCAATCAACTCTGAAAACTGCCGATGACGGTCTTCAAAATGTTGCTACTTTTTGATGGAACTGTTTCAATATCTTACCAAAACCGATGGAACATGCAGGGTGCACAGATTATTGCTATCTTAAAATGTAAATTAGATATTACAAATATACACTCCAAGCCTTGAGAGACCGTCGGATGCATCTTAGGTTGCAGTTTCTCAAAAGCTTGATTACTAATAAACCTGATGATGAGTTTAATCAATATAAGAGGCTGTAAATGAATATAGTAATGAATTTTTCCAAACATCCCCCCCCCCCATTTCTTCCCCCAAATGCCTCCTTGTAATGCATCTTTGATCCAAACACAGTCACCCCACTAAGAGACAAACACAGAGAAGAGCTTTTTCTACTTTCATTAGATTTTTTAAAAAATTTGACCCAAAAACCTACTATGAAAAGATGTTTACACAGACTGTTTTATATGTCGTCACCTTCCAGGCAAAGTATCACAAGCGCCATGCGACGTTTAAAAATTTCCGCCGCCATTTTATTTCTTTACTGAGAAATTGTTGGTTGAATCTGTTTGGAAATTTCACTGAATTTTATCGGCAGCACAAAGAAAATTCAGTGAAATTTTCGGACAGCTTCGTTGAACAATTTCTCTGGAAAAAAAATAAAATGGCGGCGGAAATTTTTAAACGTCGCATGGCGCTTGTGATACTTTGCCTGGAAGGTGACGATGTGTTGTTCTATTGTTTTATGTTAATGTTTGAGTCTTGCTTTTATAACAAGACACAAGAGGAACAAGAAGACAAGAGAATATTAAAAGAAACTCACCTGCAATCCAGTCAACAGCAATGTCGCCGACTGTCTCTGTAGCGGTGCCTGAAGAATAGAACAAGAGAATCAAAATCGAGAGAACATTGCATAATTTTTTTTTAAAAAAAGGAAGAATAAAAGGGAAAATAGGCGATTAAAACACTAAATGTTTTGTGGCAGTGCTTGACCCAGGAAGAGGTCCTCTAGTTGCATGTCGACAATATAACTTGGGAAACTTGTAACTCTTTTGCTCCGTTTCACAAGAGATGCGTTATTAAACGCATCAAAAATGGATGCAGTCAATTACCTGATTTGTTTTTACGGCCAACATGTCATTCTGACGTTAACACAAAATGTAGACGATAATAACAAATCAAAATACCCGCGCCCAGCCGTCGATAAACCTTGATGAGGTGATGTGCAATTTGCTGGGTAGCCACCAAATCCATCAAAAGTTTAACAACACTCATTTTGTCCTTACAGGGCCATCAGGTAATTTCTGTTGGTCTTAAATGGGTTTATCATCACATCTTAGGTTGTCTTATGCCTATTTTATTTTTAAGAATACATTTTCAGGACATATTGATGAAATTTGTAGAGAAAATACTTAAAAAGGTGAAGGCAAATTAAAAGGAGCCACGTGCAATACTTATAATCAGTCTTTATCACTCTTCTCTGGAACTGTCAAGAATTTTCCCTGACGGATGACACAAAATGACTGATGATAGTTTCTTTGGAACTTTCCAAAACTCTAAAAATGTTGTATGAGTTGATTAAGACTCTTCCCATATCCTCTCGGAAATTTTCTAAAATTTTCTTGGACATTTAAGGAAGTGTCACTAGGCGACAAGTGGTTCTGGGCACTTTCTAGAACTAGTTCAGATTGTTAGTGAAGGGTACGTGGGTCATAAAAGGAGCCTCAATTACTCTCAAATTGAGTGGTATAGACCTCAGCGCTAGGCCCTCCGCAGCTGGTATAATTGCAAAATCTTGTTAGCAGGGCATCTTTAAGACCTTGTCTTCACCGGACGTTTTCATGGGAGTTGTCCCAAGTTTGAATTGCACAAATGAAACTTCTGAGATTTTCCCTACTTTATGTCTCCATGGGATGGGACTCTCACGTTCCTGTGAGAAGTTTGCGCAGGAAGATGAATTGGTAAAAATTGAGTATTTAACCAGGATTAAGATAATCATCGAACAAGATTAACAATTAAACAAGTTATTTTAACTAAACAAATATAAACAATCCGGTAAACAACAACATATCGCACGATATGCTTTCACTTCTTTTTCCTCTCTCAGTTGGTTACAAATATCTCTACAAGGGATACATGGACCATACTTAATACTGGGAAAAATATCGACTAACTCAATATTTTTCTGACTTTGCAAATGGGATTTTTACCTGGGACAAATCCCCCAAAACGAGTTTATAGATATCTCTGGGTTACGTAAGGTTATAATAATCTTCTATTGCTCGAGACTTGCAGTGCCTCCTCTTTTTTGAAGGATTTTAATTGGATGCATTATAGAGAGAAATGTTTGATATGAATATTATTTTTTGAGTGTTCAACCTGTAATCTGTAATTTATTGCTTTTACTATTTATGCAATGAAAAAACTGTGCTTAAAAAACCCACCAACACGAAAGGTAGCAGAGGCAACAATAAACGTCCATGTTTAGCAAAAGCTACTTGCTAGGTAATTTTTTTATCAATAATATGAATCAAAATTATTGGTTAAGATTACCTTCATGAGGATGAGTAGGTTCAACCGATTCATGCTGAGAGATAACAGATTTTCGTTGGGGGCCAGATTTGCAAATTTTCATGATGTTACCTGTTTCAACGTCTGCCCAAAATATATAACCACAGCCTTAAAACAATCAAAAAGAAAATGCTCATTAAAGTAACTTCACAGAATTTTTTGTACACAATTTGCAAATTATGTGAAGGAAAAACAGCGAAAAGATCCTGAGCCGTCTAAGATGAAATGAACAGAGTTAAGCATAAAGGCTAATTTGTGCGGCTACTTTCAACAACAACTGATCTGCCATTGATTTCCCGAGAGGTGCTCCTTCTTTTCAAAATTTGGGAAATTCTAAGCTCCCTAGACTTGAAGCTTGCTACAAGAGATAAAAATAAGTGGTTAATTTACATACAAAATTTTAGAAGTAGCTCAAGTATCCTAGAGGAATCCATCATTAACACAGGAAGTGGAACAAGCTATACAAACTAGCTAACAATACACTTTGGGATTTTGAGTCCAAAAGGAATCACCAAATAATTGTAACTCTGGGAATGAATACAATCCTTATAGCTGCATGAGCGGTAGGAAAACCGAAAATGACCAATCAAGAGCGCAAGTAACTACTTTTGGTACTTGATGTTGAGGTGGAATCAGGGTTATTCAGGAGTTCAAATGTTTGTGTCCAAAAGATTTTCAGGAGTAGTGGTCCTTGATCTATTTGATCGTACCTACAAGTATTTTGCTGAATGAAAGATCTTTGAAGGAGAAGAACTTAATCAAACACATGCAGTGAATAGTCACATAACAGTGCCCAGGTATGGCTGATTAAAAATAATAAAAATAGTGTATTTTCCGAAGAAAATACACTAACACTAAGAGCAAGATAATCATGAATAACTCTCAATATTGCGTAGAAATTGCACTTTTCAAGAAGATAATTGACATCAGAGATGGTAGCAATGCTGAGTATAAACAGAAAATAAACAATTGCCATCTTTAGAAGATCTCATGATCACAGAAGTTCTTGATGATATACGCAATTAAGTGAGATCTTGAGCCAAGAAAAATGTACATACCAGAGGCATAAAAGTCCATTCGGGCTGCAGAGGGAACTTGAGAAATGGGTATCAAAATATTGGAGGAATTGTTATTTAAATCAAAACCTTTGAATTCTGACTCGGAGAAATAAATCAAAAACTCATCAGAACCTGCAAAAGAATGAAAACACATTATAATAAACTGAACCAAAAGGGAAAATGGTAAGTTTTCACTACATTACATACATAGGGTGTTCAAAAATGAATGCACGATTCCATTTTTTGAGCGAACAGAAACAGCTATCAATTTGCGAGTTGTGTGTGCTTAAAGATGGAGTGAATACCTTTAAAACAAGACCAAGAACAGCTCTGTGGGTAAAAAATTGACTGAGTGACAGGGTTTTGAAAATGATATGTCGAGGGAGACCCTCCAGGATTTTTAGCTACAGCTACGTTTGTCAAGAAAAAAGAAGTTAAATGAGAATTGAGTGTTTTTATTGAAAAAACTTACAAAATCTCTTGGGAATTGACGAACTTCAAGCTTCTTCATCGGATGACACGGGTGACTCAACACTCGGCTGCTTTTTTAAGTATTTTCCACCACTTTGAACACAAAGCTTCAGCCATTCTGCCTTCTCACAAGGATCATCTTTCTGAAGTCTTCTTGATGGAGGGTTTTGAAGAATTTTTGAACAGTGGTTTTGATCTCAGGTATGGAATGGCTCTTTCCTGAATTAAAGAAATTTCTGAGAGGCACACGGTTTGATTCCATTGCAGAGATCAAAACTGCTGTTCAAAAATTATTCAAAACCCTCCGTCAAGAAGACTTCGGAAAGACGATCCTTGTGAAGTGGGCAGAACAGCTGAAGCTTTGTGTTCAAAGTGGTGGAAAATACTTAAAAAAACAGCCAATTGTTGAGTCAGTAGTGTCATCCGATGAAGAAGCTTGAAGTTCGTCAATTCCTGTGAGATTTTGTAAGTTTTTTCAATAAAAACACTCAATTCTCATTAAACTTCTTTTTTCTTGACAAACGTAGCTGTAGCTAAAAATCCTGGAGGGTCTCTCTCGACGTATCATTTTCAAAATCCTGTCACTCAGTCAATTTTTTTACCTACCGAGCTGTTCTTGCCTTGTCTTATAGGTATTTACTCCGTTTTTAAGCACATGTAAACTGCAAATTGATAGCTGTTTCTGTTTGCTCAAAAAATGGAAACATGCATTAATTTTTGAACACCCTATGTAATTACCATTCCAGTGATGAGACAATTCATAAGAAATTGGACAAAGTCAGTTACAAAGTTTATTTGTGGTGGATTTGGGAGGTGAAAGAGCCCTTGAGGGAGAAACTCCGATTGTTTAATAGAGCTTTTAATTCTGCGTCAAAATTATTCATTAACAGTTTTCAATGTTACACACTTTCTACTATTCATAAAAACATTGAGTCTATATTCGAGTTAGGCGACTATGGTTCTTGGGACTTGAATCAAATTGAATAAAAAAAAAAAAAAAAAAAGAGCCAACAGTCATTTTACTAAAAGCATAAACATTTTTATTCTTAAAGAATATGCTTGTACTGAATTTGTTCGTTTTCTTTCAACAGAAGACGGTCATATTTGTTTTCAATCAAGACAGAAAAGTTGCTGAAATTCATTTTACACCATAGCTCTAGCAGCAGGTGCCAAGTTCTGGTCAAAAGGGTCAGGAAGAGCATACCTATGTTTCACTTACCTTGGGATGGGCCCACATGATGAGAATAGCTCATCCAAAAAAATTAAGTAATGAAGATTTAAAGCGGTTTCCACACTTTTTTCTGTCCAGTTCAAAGTTTTACTTTTGCATATTCTTGCTCTCTTCATATGAATTCTATTGAAAATACTTCTTTCTATTATTGCGATGAAATTAAACTTTAATTACAATATTTTGTAACGACTGCTTTGATGATAGAGAAGAATTTCCAGTATTTTTAGAGGTGAGTTGATGCTTGCATAAATGATAACCCTATGGAACAGGACAATGAGACTACGACAGAAAATTATTCTGATTTTATAAATGCAATGAAATAGTTTACCTATGCATTCATGTTCATCTTTTGCCGTGAAGCCAATTGCACATTTACATGTTGCTGTTGTGGCAGAAGTTGGGAGGCATAAATGGTCACATCCCTTGCTTTTACATATGGAAGTTCCGTTACTTTGAGTATCCGGATCATAAACACGCAGCGCCATCACCATCCCTGGAGCAATGAAGAGACCATCATAAAAATTTATTTCAAACATCAGTTTATAACAATCGATCTATTAAGACACAAAGGAAATATGTGATTCAAAAAGAGAGAGGACTATTCGTTTCTAAGAGTGACTGTTCTGTCTTGTACTTACATTTTATAAGTGAGCATATAAACAGGAATCCATATTCTACCCTTTGATTGCATTTTTTAATCATGAGACAGAATTCATCATGATATCAGATAAGAGGTAAGTCATAAGATTTGCCAAGGCATAGGCTGCGCCAAGTACATAACCTAAGTAAGATCGCAGGGGTATTTGATGTTTGACCCCTTTGACGAAAACGAGCCACCAGTTTGGCCGGATCACTTGCTCAGAGTTTCCCTTTCCGCTTGGCGTTTTTCTGTCTCTCTCACACACCTAAGCAACTCGCCAGGCGTGTAGAGTTGCCGAAGTTGACGAAGGGTGTTGCCCAGACATTGGCGATTTTCTGTCTCTCTTGCACCCTACGATCCTTACTTGCATCCCGGGGCTCAAGTTCCTTGTTCATTGGCAAAGAAAGTCAATCTCAAATGCCTGGCAGCAGCTGCTATCTTGCCTTGGGCTTCAGAATAAATTGGCAGAGGGTTATTTTAAAAACCTGATCTCCTTAGATGAAAACTGCTTGTGGGGATGTTTATGAATTATGTAACATGATTTTTCTGATTTTTTGACATCCCTTGTACCATGATTGTAACGCTTAGTTAGAAGCTCCAAAAAATAATTGCGTAACATTTCCCTTGACACCCCCCCCCCCTCTTTTTCACAAAAACAATGAAATCCAAAGGAGTTTTCTCACTTGAAAAGAGGCAAGGATAAAACATATGTAAAAGCCAGTAAACATACGGTTACATAACACTGAGCCTGACACCCTCTCCACCCCTTGTCATGCCTGGTCACAAAATTATGGAGACCACTCACCTCCTGGAGCATTACTTAATTTATGGACAACTCTTAAAGTCAATTAAGTTAAGGTCGAGTTTGAATCTTTAGCGACTCCCATTCTTGTGATCTTTAAGATCTCTGATTATAAGAGTAAATATGAAAAAGATAAGGGTAAAAATGCAAGATACCTGAGCTATTGCGCAATGTGTGGACACTAGATATACTGGTATTATGTATGGGAAAATAATGAATTGCATCATTGCTTTGATTCGTGAAATAGAGAAAATCATCGTAAACCGTGATAGCGCTTATGCTAAACGTGCTTGACCCCATAAAAGCAGTGCTTGGAATTTTTGTCTTAACATTGATACACTGAATCATGCTTTGTGGCACAAGCACTCTTGTAACCGTCCAATACAAATAATCACCGTAAACAGTTAGACCTGAAAAAATAAAACACGGAGATTAAAAAATCACTGACATCAATAATACAATTATTTAGCAGTTGAAATTCAGACAGTGAAATTCGGCAGCAATAGGACCAGATAATACACTTTTCCTGTGCACAAACAAGTTTATTTCTCAGAGTTATTCATCCGATTTGAGAGCGGACTAATCGTTACTTCTTTCTAAAATATATTGTAGTGTATGCTCCTGCTCCCTAATTTTCTGCAAATTTGTTGAGGTCTACTTTTCATAAATAGAGGCAAAAGCAGTCTTGAAATATTACATTGTACTACCATCCAAAGCAAGAACGCAAGGAATTCATTTTGGAATTTGCAATTTAATGTCAACAAAATGCTCAATCAAAAAAAATCTTATCACTGTCATACTTCTTTTTTTATGCGAGTTCTCAATAAAGTGAGTTAGTTCTTCCAAAAATGTATGAGATGAATACTTCCTGGTTTCGAAGTAACAGAGGATTTTGTCAGAGCAAAAGTTGAAAAAACTTAGAATCGAGTTGCAGAACTCTGCTTTGGAGAGCTATCTCTGAGAAATGGTGATATAATAGGATAATTATTCTTACTCAGAGCACCAGCAAATTCAGGATGTTCACTTTGGCTTAAAAGAATTTCAGGTTTGGAACCATCCATTCTTGCAGTTCGGATGAAATGGGCCTCACGGCCAGTAGCGTAACTCCAATACATTAGTCCATTGGGTGGATCAACAGCCAGGGATTGGAAGTCAAAGGTCTAGGAAATGAAGAAACATTGATTTCAACGATGAATATAAAAAAAAGTATGGAAGGAAATAGCTATTGGCCATGAAATCGTATTTCAAAAGCTACATTTTAGTCACTGTATCAAATGTTTGTAATTAAATGAGTGAGGTAGTGGATCATGTTCTGATTGTAGTGTCATGTAGGTTAAGGTGATTCGAGGGACGCCATATTTTGTGTCAGAACGGCATGCGATATATCGCATCAATTGGTTCCATATTTTCAGCTACTCGTCATTTTTCTCCTATTTTGAGATCGCAATTCTGTTGTCAGGAGTCTAAAGCACTCACTTACCAATTTTAACAAAGAAATTCAACGTAATAAAGGCGTGGTTTTTTCAGAGAGAAAATATCGCATTCGAGTGCAGTTTCGATATCAGTATCGAATGCGATGTTTTCTCTCTGAAAAAACCACGCCTTTATTACGTTGAATTTCTTTGATAAAATTGGTAAGTGAGTGCTTTAGACTCCTGACAACAGAAGTGCGATCTCAAAAAGGAGAAAAATGACGAGTAGCTGAAAATATGGAACCAATTGATGCGATATATCGCATGCCGTTCTGACACAAAATATGGCGTCCATCGAATCACCTTAACAATGAATAATAAAATCTATCAAAACTCAGAGTTTCTGCCTCAGATATTACGTAAGATAATACCTTGTGAAATCAAAGTGGCGATTGACATCATCCACTGCTGTAGTATGTAACAAAGTTTCTTCTGTTTTGCATTTATCTATTGGTGAACATTACTGATAAAACCAAGTTTGAAGAAATCATAGTCTGCATTGCTATGGTAGATGAGGTGCGTTCGTGATAGACAACGGGCTCCACTGGAAAATACTCAGTGAGGGAGTTGCAAGTTTGACGATCGTTCTTGAACTTTCATTGCCGAAGAAAAAAAAAGATATCTATTAATAAGCCCTGAATCAGACGTCTTGTAGTGCTAATTGTTCACTAGAATTTCTCTCATGTTTTGATATTGATAATATTTTAACACCTCAGCAAGTATACTTTGTAGACGGGACATTAATCTCATTTTAGTTCCGCAAATTTCTTGATAAGTGAGTGCAAAAAGAGGTGATGCCCTTTGGTTGGATTTTCACCCCTTTTTTTATTATAGTCGAGCCCTGCAAAATTGGTTTTACCTTACAGTCAGTAGCATTGGAGGCGCAACCAGACCAAATTGTGGTCCAAAACTCTCCACGGTAGTTGCATGCTAAAATACTTCTTCCCCGTGAGGCAGAGGTCACATAGAGATTATCATTGATCCAGTCTACTGCAAAGCCAATGGGATAGTGGACACCTGCAAAACAATGAGAATCATGAGAAGTAAGTATTGGAGAGGTTTCAAGAAATTACGGCTGAGATTGTCAGACAAGAAAATCTAAAAAAAAGCGTTGACAGTGAGAAATTCAATTTAATGAAAGATATCAAACATTTCTAAAGTGACAGTTTCATTTTAAACCGAGTAAGCTTTTTTTAAAAGTGTAAAATGACTGAATGAATCAGTTCCGATGGTTACAAAACCTTGTTTTGGTGGTTGATTATTACAAATTAACAAAAATAGTAAAATCCAGTTAAACACTAAGTTTCTACAATGATTAATGTCATCTACTACAAGAGTGCACTGCACATCATAGTTTCTTTCACCTTGGATTTATTAGTTGAGGATGGATTCAAACATAGGTTACCAAGTAAAAAGAACCAATAAAACTACAAAGGAAAAAACAATGATGCGAGACTGAGGGAATTAAGTCTGCATTTCTTTTTTTTTACAACAGCAATGCTTCCTAGATATTGAATGTACAAAATGGACCACTGGACAAGGTGCGATTTTAGATATTCTGATACACGTACCCTTATTAAAATTTAACGTAGAGCATGATTTGTAAAGAGATAATGTCTGAAATTAACTCCTACTAAGATACCAATGTAGACTAAAAAAGTTATTATCTTTGTTAGGAGTTTTTTCAGTAATTTTCGTTGCGCAGATTGTGTTCTATGAGAAATTTTGGTGGGGGAACGAGTGTCAGAGTGCTTAATTTTCTACCAAGTCTGGTGGTCCATTATCCTTCCTTAAAATCTCATTTTTTTTTGGTTTTGAGTAGGATTCAACTACTAAACAAAGGTTTTGTGATTGGCGGCACCCACCCAAACAGTAGTTACTGGTGTTGTATGGTGTGATAAATCAGTTGGATATCATAAAGTTAATAATTTTCCCTTAAAAAAGTCTACTACAAAACAGAGTTTGGAGGTTTTTCACTGAAGGTACGTTATTAAGTTTTAACGGATTTAAATTTTTTTCTGACAAAAAGAAAGCTGAAATCCTCCCAAAAATTTGGAAGTAACTTCGATTTAAATAGGATAGAAATTAGCCATGTGATGCTAAGTTACAAATGATGGGCTATAATTGCTTCTGTTCAATTTGCAAAAAGAAAATTTTACAATTTTCCTCAGGACTCCTGTTTAATTTTCCAAGAAAAGGCGAAAAACAAAGAAGGTTTATACCTCATTTGAACTGTCACCTGCTCTCATCCTATGGTAACATATTTGTTTCGCTGATAAAGCTCCAAATTTATTTCTTTTTGCTGTCTGTAAATTTGATTTTAATTTTAAGATTGGGGCTGGCATCAAACACAGGTTGATAGTTAGTTTCAGGGTGAAGAAGAAGAATGTATGATCACTGAAAAGCAGAGTAAAATGAGAGACACATACCCCTATTTGCAACTATCTGTGCATTTCCTCCAGTGAGATCTATTCTTCTAATTTCATCAAGCTGAACGTCTGTCCAGAAAATGAGTTTTTTACTTGCAAGAAAATCAACTTGCGCTGGAGCCAGGACACGGTTACTAATTATGGGGATGATATGATGGTACGGCTGATCCAAATCAACTCCCCGAATTTCTTTGTCTTTCGCTATCAAAAGCACTTTCTCATGGACTGAAAAGATGAAAAAAATCTTCGTTTATAAATTTATGAAAATAGATACAACTCAGATATCTGAAGACACAGGGTATACCATTACAAATAAAATAAACAATAGAGCCACCTCCATTTATCAAACATCCACTTATTTTATTTTATCAAAGTTACATTTAACTAGAGATGAATGTAATGTTTTTTTGTAATTACTTGAGGAGTTACACTTGATTTAATCAAGTTTAAAGGCATCACATATAGTGGCAGGTACTTAGTTTATATGAATAGATATTAGCCATTGGTAACTTTTTAAAATGGAGGCTTAAAAAAAGCACAATTTTAAACAGAAAGTACATGATCGACCCAAGGACTAAAATAAGTGAAATTGGATGAATACAACTTACGGACGCATTTGTTATTCTTTGTAAGCTTCATCACATGGGGACATTCACACTTGTGAGTTCCATTGATGCTTAAAAGACACAAATGAGAACAGCCGCCATTGTCTTTTTCACATGGATTTGATGCACCTATAAAATTCACAAAAGAGGTACCTTTACCGTACTGCAGATGTAAGATTTAAAACTAAACACAAAAATCTCCAAGTTGTCACTTACAAGTGACATTTATACAGCCAATTGCTCTAACTACTTTTAGAGATTTAAAAACATTTCTTAAACTGCTGGTAAATTCTTTCAAAGCTTTCACAAGAAAGTAAATTGATTTGCAAAATTTCACAGCAAAGACAGTCTTCTAGAATTGTGAAAGTTTTAGGCATAAAGAAAAGGTAAGTTCAATGTATTTGAAACGAAAAATACCCAAATTTGAGATGAGAAAGGTCAGAGGGTTAAAAATCATCCATCTGCACTTTGATTTCCCCCCAAAAAATGGTAGTTTTTGACAGTATTCAAAACAATTTACCTCAGGGTCCTTCTATCAGAATTTTTTAATCATTGACCCTTCCACCTATAAAAAATTTAAAGCTGTGCAACTGCTTGGATTTCCGGTAATTATGCTGAGATTTAAATGATGATGCTAAAAGTTACACCAAACAAAAAATTCTAAACTACATTTAGCTAATGTGAATAATAAAACATGGAACACACATAATTTTGTATTTATTTCTTCTTTACAAAACTAATCGCAAAAACATTTTATTTTGAATCCATGTCAATCCAACCACACTCTATTCAATTAAGGTGCATCTCATAATGCCGGCCTAAAATATTCAGAATGATTTTTAAAATTCTGAACCAGTGTAAAATTTTTTTGAAATTTCTCACTTTTGCTATTTTTTTCAGTGTGGAAAAATTTTAGGGAAACTGCCAATTGAGATTCGTAAGAAACAAAAATCCCGACTTACCTCTGGGTTGACGCGTGGGATGAAGGACTTTGATATCAAAGGGTTGTGTGAGGGTCCTTTGAATAACAAACACATCTGATCCATTCCATTTATTAGAACGTATGACTGAATTAGTTCGCCAATCTGTCCAATATACGTAATTGTCGAAGAGAGAGATGGCAAATGGGTGAGTTAATGTCTCATGACCTTTCATAACCTCTCGAAAATCTGATCCATCATAATTAACTGTTTGTATCGAGTCTGACCTAAAACAAAAATTCTTGTAGATTAGACTCACCATAGACGATGGTTTTGCCTTCATTCATTGTTCTCATCATTACAGTTTTGTTTCGTTCTAAGGTAAAATTTATGATGTTACGATTACACTTTCGGAGAAACACAATTTGGTAATGATTCAAACACTAAGCTTCAGCTTTTCCAGTGGAAACGAAGATGATGAGCCCTGACAAGATTGATAACCTTATTGAAGATAAAAATAGCTATAATTGCTTTATTTTCAACATCATTTGTATGGCCGGGGAAATTAGACATTAATTTATACTTCAAGCTTATTCTTTTTAAACCATTCACTCTATTTACCTTTCAATGAGGTAGAAGATGACCACATTGAGCCATGATGTAATTTAACGAAACGAAAAATTTTAAAACCCACCAAGTTTTGGTTGCAAAATTGACAAGTAGACAGTACACAATATCACAGGTATGCTGACGATATTTTGACGATATGGCTAGGGACAGATTGAGAACTGGCGCAATTTCTTCATGACAGCAATGAGTTTAATCATCGTAGAGTACAATAGAGTCGCGATGTTCTGGAGCGCCGATGAAGTCACTTTTTGAGGCTGTTTAATCCACAGCTCCTGAGACTGGTGTGCGGCGACTGGCAATGCTGTATGCGCAGGGTCTCAGCTCAGGTCTTCTCTCAGAAAATACAGGTACAAAATTTATTTCATAAAAACCAGGCGTGTTGTACATTTTTTAATTTGTTATGACTTCGGTGAACATAATTTGCCAAAATTCGCCAAAATAATAATTGATTTAAATGAATAAATCCCGAAAACCACTCTCAGCCCACGATTCTCCCATGAGCCCCCATGTTAAAAAATTCTGAACGGTTCCCAATAATCATTACAATAATCATGTTGGTAGTAAAACAGGTTATTTGCTGGTATGCAAGTAGAATAGAGACTGCACTTACTTGGCATCGATCCAATATACTCGCTTTAACATGTAGTCCAATGTCAGTCCATTTGGCCACAGTCCACCACCTACTTTGTCTACTTGAACAATGATACTCCGATATTCACCTGTCAATGAGATGAAAACAAAATTTAGTAATAGGGGAGGTGGAAGGAAGAATGGAAAGTATAGGTATCTCAAAATGCTTCTTGACCAAATAAACCATGTATGGCTAAAAATATACTATTAATCATCGGCTAATTCTTTGATATATGAGCATATATTTGCTAGCTCTACATATATTTGTGACTTGAGTTTTTAAAAATGTTGGAATTTTTCCAACAAAAATTACTCAGAAATTACAAAGGGGTACTTTAGATGCTGGAATTTACATTAAACTATAAGAATATATTTAAATTCCAAAATTTAATCAAAAGATAATGGGTTCTGCTAACATCCTGAAAGAAAATGCTTAGTCTCTCATGAGTCATTTACCTTGCAAAAGTAGCAAATCGGTGAATGTGACACTTTCTAAACCATGCTTATTCCTTGAGATGTAATTGAAAACAAAATGACAGTATTAAAGTACATGTCATAGGCTTCGAAATGTTATACTAACAAGTGTTTTTTTCAGTGTTTCACTTTCTTTACTGGGCCGTTTTTGGTAGGAACAGGTGAATTCCCAAAACAGGTGGGAAATAAACGTTGTGTTGACAAGTTCTCCCATCGTTACTGTTGGTCCATTTTGTACAGAATCACACAGAGGAACAATAAAATGAACAGGGATTTACTTTTCACTTAGTTAGTATTTTTTTTCCACCACAGAGAGCAGCAGCGGCGAAAGTCTCTTCTCACCGAGATCTCTCAATACCTGACCTTCCCTCAGCTTTTTTTGGATCTACATTTTTTGAACTGTAAACTTTAGGTTATCAAAAATTCGGTCAGACTTGACGTTTTTCATCATTTGTCAACCCAAAATATTAGTAGAAAACCTACTTATACTCTGGCATTAATGACTCAATTTTGAGTATTTGTAATTGAGGTCCCTCTTCCCATTGTAGTGCGATAAATGTAATCGTGATATACCTGCCATGCTGCATCTCTCAATACGAGGGGCATTATCATCCCAATCCGTCCAAAACAACCATCTGCAATGAAAATAGTAAACAAAGATTGAGAGCAATGCATTAAAAGGAAGAACTGCATACTTACAAAGCTGCTTTCATGAGAATAGATAAAAATGCCTTAACATGGTTCGTGACAGCTTTTCAAAAGTAAAATTCAGGACTTTTCAAGGACTTCCTATTGCTAAAATCAGGGACTTTCAAGGAGTTCTCGAGGAATCCTCTCCAAAAAATTCTTGGAGGACTTTGTAACTTTGGAGTTTTTCAAACTCTCCAAACTTTGAAGGACTTTCAGGCTTGAAAACTTTAAAGGTTGAAGAGAGTGCATATAGTGTTGAAAAATAACTTTTCTTACATCCTTGTTTCTCTACTTTCTACATAAAGAAGCAAATCTAAAAACGAGATTTTTTTGGAAATGAGGTATAAATAGTGTTGCCAACTTGCTGGTATCGACACTGGACAAAAGATCTCATGACTCAGATACAGACAGCCTGATGTCAGATCATGACATCTACTTAAAGGAAACTGATGGCAATTCCATACTTAATTTAAGGCTAACTATTTTTTTGACCCTGGTTTTTGAGATTTATCAACAAAAGCTTAACAACTCATTGGCATGGAACATGATAAAACCAAAAATGCTAAATTTAATATACTTACCCAACACGAGGATCTAAAGCGATTGCTCTGGGACTTTCCATATCTCCAGCAATGAGGGTGCGCCGAAAACTACCGTTTAATTTAGCTACTTCAATCTGATCTAGATTACTCTCCACCCAATACAGATTTTGGCCAATCCAATCTACAGCTAGACCCTCTGCAGTCTGGAGGCCAGTTTGCACTACAACTTCTATATTGCTCATGGCTGGAAAAATTAATATCTTTCATGTAAACTGTTTCAAACTCATTGTAAATGACTATCAGAGGCAAATTATACTATTTAAATTAAGGAATTGGTTTCTCAGACTGAGCTTTGTGGGCTTAACAATTAAAGCTGCTCGACCAGGAGTTTTCAATTAACACAACTCTCATAAGATGATTCTAAAAATCTGATGAACAAGTACAGCATTGTAAAAAGTATGAACTTGTGTAGTCTTCGAAAATCAGGATATAAGGGAGATCAATCAAAGAATCACAAAATTAATGGGCAATGGCTCAAGGAATGGTCTTATCTCTTTGAAACATGTTTAGCTTCTTAATCTACTTAAAATTCATGAACATTCAACTCTGTGGTGTAGCGCTTCAATTTCCGGCAAAAAAGAAAACTTAATTCTATTTTTAGCTTCATAATAATGAATGATCTTTAGAAAACCTGATCCAAAATTAGCTGGACAGCATTTTGTATTGTTGAGTACATATTCTCTTATACTTTTATTTTTCAACCGAAAACTGAAAGGCAAATTGCCTTGAAACTTTCTCAGAATTTCTTTTCAAGTACATGGGATGTACTCATAAAATTTCAAAGCAGAGTATTGCTGGGTTACTTGTTACAAAAATAAAACACGAGGAAATTATACAACATATATACAATTCAGTACACAGTTGATTTAAATTCTTATTTTTCGAACAATGCTTTTTTTCTCTGACTAATAGAGACAGTAAAAATAGCTAATTACTTCTAAAATTGACTCTAAAGTAGGGCTCTTCTATCGGTTGTCGGTAAGCCACCGAAACAGTTCCGTTAAGAAAAATTTACGATAAGAGCGCTCTTGCCGATAGCGATCAGAGTTTTCGGAGCTGATGAAAATAAGCTGTTGTCATTTATACATCTATTTCACGCGCCGCTGCGCCAGGCAATCTGATTAACCAACGCACGGGGCAACAATGCATTGAGTGCGAGCTCTCAAAAATCCGATAAGGCCGGCTGTTAACGATGTCATCGCCACCGTCGGTACTGCCGCCAGTTTCAATAAGAGACGATATCGATAGTGTTCCGGCAAGAATTCATTTGAACACCCCTACTCTAAAGTCCTTTTCACTGTAGAATAATAAATTCAGGAATCATTTTGAGAACAAATTCTAATGGTGCATACATGTTTATTTGGAGCTGTATAACTTTTAGGAAATTGAAAATGTACTTACAGCCACCGATCAAAGTGCCTCTAAAGATTTTGTCATCCACCACGTCTGTCCAAAATATTGTGTAATCAGGTTGCTCTGGTGTGTAATAAAAATCAACTGCGATGGTGTTTTTAAGACTTGTGATCAAGGCCTTGACGTTCAAAGTGTGCAGATCAACACCTCGTATTTCATGCCGATTGCTAAACATGACCATGGGAGTGGCACTTTCTGCAAGGGAAAAGAACACATGAGGCAAGCTTTTTCGACAAAAAGGTTTTCGTTTCCTTTTTGGTATTAACTTAACTTCATAGCAACCCTTGCAAATCTTCAGAGACCAGAACACACATTTGCTGAGAGTACAAAGATGATAAGTTTCTCTTTCATGTCTAAGCTGTACTTCCTCTCCCACACAGTATATTCCATTTTCATATTTCTTACATAAATGAAAAAAAAAATCAACCCCAACATACTTAAAATCGAGATTGAAAAAACTAACCTGATCCTACTGATTAAGCTTTTGTCAATCTTTTGAAAACGCCAGAGAAGATTTTTAAAATCAACGACCAGTTTGGTTGGTAAGTGTCCATCATGGCAAATATGAGAATTTTGCTCGCAAAATTTTCAAAACAGAGGTTATTGTAGAATTCCAAATATTATCTTTCCAGACATGATTGAATGTTAATCATTTAACATCGTAGAGTGCATCAACATTGGTAAGTTGTATTAGCGTAAAAAGTCATTTGAGTACTATTTCTTTGGGTGACAAGATACTGTGTTGTAAGAACACAAGAAGCACTGTGAGGGTGTGTGTGTGAGTGAGTGTAAGAAGCAGAAATAGAGGACAAACCTGTGCTTTTACAACTGAAGTGATCACTGAGGAGTTGATAACCAGGCTCACAAGAGCATTTATACATGTATTTGTTATAATATTCACAGGATTGAGAACATGTGCCCCACATTGTACAAGGATTCATTTCTGTGCAGTTCAGTCGATTTGGGTGAAGGTGTAGGGTGGGCGGACAAGTGCAAATGAAGCCGTCAGGAGTGTTATGGCAAAAATGAGAACATTTATCTTGATACAGACAGCGGTGCTGACCTAATGAAAACAGACAAATGGAATTAAGTTTGAGACTCTGATTCAGACAAAAATTTAAGATCATTTTGATGTACAGATCGCTTTTACAGATAATTGAAATTAAAATAAGAAAGAGGAAATCAAATGGAAAAATAGGTACACATTTCTGGGATGCAATCAACAAAAAGGCTTATTTTGGATATGATGTTGGATTCTTTGAGTTCAGGTCAAACCTGTGTTGGAGACCATTAAAAGTTTTGACATTGTAACGCTTTCCAAACAACTTTTGGAACTTTCGGCGCCATACAAGAAAAGAGATAATATGTAGCAAGAACAAAACACGCAATATTTGTCCGTTACTAGTCCAGAATTTAGGATTGGAATTCCCAAGTTCTTCTTCTTAATAGATAAGGGGGTACACTTTCGAAATTTCTCATTTACTCTACATTATAAAATAATATACAGGTCTATCAAAATTTTGATAGGTTTTTTTAAAAATTAGATACATTTTGAGCCTTCATCCATGATTACTTCTTGAACTAATGTTTTTAAACATAATTTCCAATAAATTCTAAGATAACACTTAACAGCGTTGTTTTAAATCAATTTTTTACTGAAGAGACCTCTTGGTGTTAATAACTGATCACTCTCAGAGAGCATTATTTTAAGATATCTACAGCATCTTAATCTTAATGTCTAGTGCAGCAGAAGATAAGTTGTGCTGACATTCAATTTAAAATAGATCAAACACACTACATGAAATCTTGAAACACTTGGAAGGTGTCTTTGATCACTGCGCCACATCCCTTTCATGAATTTGAAGGCAAATATCCGCGAATGGATTCGATTAATTTTTGTGCCAAATCCCAGAGAAATGGCAACTGACCAAGAAAACCTTTCACTAGAAGTCGAGAGCTAAACCCTGCAGTTGGATAATTAGTGGCCGACTTTTTGCATCCATCCACTTCACGATCCACCTCGAGAATTTTTGATGTGGTCATCATTGCTGCCAACATGAAAACCACATGTTGTAGACATACAGTTCTTCTGAGGGAATTTTGGTTTGTTGTAATGAGAGGTTGGCAGTAGGTAAAAAACTTGAATCTAATCCTCTTGCAGAAATTTGACTAATTTGACTTGAACTGAGGCGCATACTTGTTTTCACTTCAAGTCATTCTATCCGTCTAAAATGACATTAACAGATAGCTTTTATTTGCAACCAATTAAATGAAAATGGAAATAGGATTTTGATGTCTTAATGTACTTACTGCAGAATCCCCCTTCATCTGAGTGATCATCACAGTTGTAATGTTCATCACAGAGCTGGAATACTTCCACACATTTTGTATTATTGTCGCACAGTCTGCTTGGATATTCGCAAGTAATTGATGGAGAAAGTGTAGTTGCCATTTTGGGTCGCAAGGTAGTAGGCTTGTGGCTACTGCAGCGACCAGAAGTACAGTTCTCAACATCTAAGAACAAATTTCATGAAGAATAGTATGGATGAACCATTTACAATATTCCACCTTTGGTAATGATGTCTGGAAAAATCTAAAATTTTGTATTTAATAAACAGCAATTTTGGTTACATGCGTGCCAGTCATAGGACAGCCAAACTTACATTGCAGAACACCCAAGTGCAAGTGATTAGAAAGTAAAAAACTTACGGTGTTGCTGTTTTCATTTTTTAAAATTTATGAAGAAATCAAATCTGGTTATGAGGATTTGACAATCCTCCTCTGTTAGCAGTAAGAAATTATATTGTGAAACTTTATGCTAGATATGAGACTCCTAAAGAGTTTTTGTTAGGTAAGGCATTATTTACAGGAAAAATTACTCACTCATCAAGCTGGGAACAAAGATCAAGTTTCTAATCTTTTACTATGAAGTATATATTTTAGAGGCAGTTATAATCTAATGAAATAACGAATCTTCAAACGTCTCTTAATTAATTACTCGAAAAAATTAAAAGTTATTTTGCCTTTTTCTCTGTCCATTAAAATTGAGATATAATGCAATGTGCAAAATAAGAATTACTATGACAGTCTTGAAGAAAATGGATAAGTTATAGAATAATCACTGGTTATTAGAGAGAGAATGAGTCATGTCTACTGCACTGTTTCCAGGGAAAAAAATATAAAGTAGATAGCTAAAATTTCAATTACCACAATGTGCTTCATCTGAGCCATCTAAACAGTCTTCTTTCCCATCACACACTAATTTTTTCCTGATGCACTCTCTTGTTTCTCCCCCACACAGGAATTCTAAGTTTTCACAAGTTTTAACGTAATCGTAATTTTTATTTAGAGTTGTCTGATTTGTTCGATTTGTGTTGTTACATTTGAGCTCATCGAGTCCATCACTGCAGTCATTTGTGCCATCACATTTTCGAGACTGAGATATACAAATAGCATCCTTAGAACAATAAAACTGCAACAAAAGAAATTATAGAGTTCAATTAATTGCATGAAGAAAATAAGCTACACAAGATTTCTCGACAACGGTGGGTCAGTTGCGCTGGTCACATAATTTTGTTTTGATGCTTAATTCAAGTAGATCAGCTAAAAATATTAAGATCTGTCTAAACCGCAACTTGCTACACTCAATATTAACCGAGATATCACCCTTTGAAAAGTCGGGTTTTTGACGTCATCCACCACGGTAGAGACACCCTCCGTTTCTTCCAATTTGGTTTTATCAGCCACGGAGACACACATTAGCACTGGTTACTCTGAGTGAGACGCGGATGAAAGCAAGATGGAAGAAACCAAGGGTGTCACTACTGTGGTGGATGACGTCAAAAACCCAGCTTTTCAAAGGACGATATCTCGGTGAATATTCAACGTAGAAAGTTGCTGTTTGGACAGACCTTCTAATTTTTGGCTAATCTACAAGAATCATGCATCAAAACACGATTCTGTTACCAGTGCAACTGGCCCATTGTCTATAGTAAATTGTGCAGCAATTAAATTTTGCCACAAACATGTTGATGTGATGAATTGTGCAAGACCAATTTGAAACATCTTCATGGAACTCAGAGATATTTTTACCTTTTCTTTTTCATTCAGCTGAGCAAGCAGCCTTGCTGATAATGAGTTGTGGTATGGAATGGAGCATTAATGCAAAGTTCTTTGAATAAATGGTAATAATATTTGAGAAACATACCTCGGTTTTATTGCATGAACTATTGCAGTCTACTTCATCGGAACCATCTCTGCAGTCATCATCACCATCACAAAAAAAGTCAGATGGAATGCAATGTTTATTGCTGCATTCAAATTCTGTTGGTAGGCACTCTTTGAAATCTGAAAAAAAATTTCACATAGTCCTTAGTTTTTTTCTCCTCATAAAGCATTGATTAAAAATGAATGTTCATCACGATACTGCTAATAAAAGGAACTGAAAACACAAAAAACATAACTTCTTTGGGCTTGCAAAAGAAAATTTTTAGCATGTAAATTTTTTTCTTGCTTCAAACTTGGAGTAAATTAAGAGATTTTCGAAGTGGATTTTTACACAAAAATTCTAAATTTATGGGGACAAAGGTGATTCTTTAATGGAGAAAGACAGCCATAGAACGAAACCAGAACTTGAATCATCAGAGCTTTTTCTCCGTTTGCTCTGGGTTGCATGATCAAAATGAGCTACCAATCTGGCAGGGTCAGCAAGGTCGGAATTCTACCAATACCAGCCAGAGATCTCTTTGACTGTCAAACCACTTTGACCCGTAGTAATTTGACAGCACTGATCTCTGATTGGCTTGAGAAAACCTACTGCGCTGTGACCTTGCTACTTTCATGGCTTCAGTTTGATCGTGTGACCCAGGCTTCGTAAAACCTGACTGTTGAGGCTAGTTTTTTGGTGTTAACAAAGTCCAATTAATGCTTCAACATCACACTGCCCAACTTTTTACTCTTTTTAGTGCGTCAATTTATTTTAGTTTTTTAAGAGACGATGGCTCTCTCCTTGCGAGCTCGAGTTCACATGAACTGCCTGGAAAATAAATGATTATACAGTCAAACCCCCCTAAATCAGATCGTGATTTGAATTAGCGGGGGTTGACTGTAAATCATGATCATAATTATATACTTACTACACTTGGTGGGATCTTCATCTGAAGTATCACCTGCTCCACAATCATTTTCACCGTCACAGACCCACACTTGAGGTATGCAGCGATTCGTGACAGCACACGTAAACATGGGTGCTTGACATGTCTCCTTGGGGCAATTTTCTGCTTCATCGCTACCATCTATGCAGTCTTCATCTTCATCGCAGACCCACCTCTTTGGTATACATCTGTATTTGTCACATCTGAACTGGTTCTGTTCGCACTCAAAATGAGCTGAAACACCAAACTCATCAATCATTACTGTCCGTTACTTTTGTAAATTAGCAATTATTTAAATAACTATTCAAAAGCAAAACATTGAAACAGACATTTTGCCAAATGCTCCAGCAGATAATCATAATCTCACCCATAAAATCTTGGAGAGATGTTTTTCTTCTGGGCTACTACTTATTTCTCACCATCTTTTTCTGTCTAATTAGACGTGCCAACAACTTAAGCACACATGCTCAACAGCTCATTAAGATTTAGATCTGATGTAAGAGATCAGAATTTTTCATTTTATCAATGCCAAAAATCAATACTTCCCCCAGAAAATGCAGGATAGAAAAAGGTGACTCACCACAGGTTTCATCTTCGTCTGATCCATCTCCACAATCATCATCCCCATCGCATACAAATTCCTTTTTCAAACAATCTAGATTGCGACACTGAAATAAATCTGAAAACAAATGCATCCAAGAAATTATATGATTGGTATGATGCATGTATTGGAATAAATTGGGCACAAAGAGACCAAGTAACATTTTAGGGGAAAAAAGTATGTAGTTCAGAGCTTAGGTAGCTTCTCTTTCAGTATTGCTGGGCCTTAGAGAATATTGAGACAAAATTAGCACAATATTCCTTTCTTGGGTGAATAGAATCAAAAGCCTTTGATAAAAAGAATCTGTACAGGAGATAGTAAAAGGAACTTTCTACAAGATAGGAAATAAAATAAGAACTGCTCATCAAACTAGCACATGGTTTGAAAAGGTGAAAATATTCAGATAACTTACTGGGACCACAGTCAGATGATGCAGTCACATTGAATTCTTTTTGACAACTAGTATTGTTGTTACTTGGTGATGCAGAGCCTTCTTTGCAAGCACAGATAGGATCTCCAGGAGTCACCAGGCATAGTTGCTCACATTTAGGATGAGATCCATTGTAGCAAGCTTTCGTGCTACTGCCTGAAAAACAAAAACAAAATCGCATGACTGAATTGGCTCACAGTTAAAAATATTAGGGGCATAGAAAATGTTACTAGACTTCAGGAAGAAATAAGAAGATTTTAAAGAAATATGTAGGTATCTCATCAGAATATACTGGAACAATGTGCTGCCAAGCAAAAGCATAAGCTTTGTTATTTACCTGCAGTTTTGTTGAATGAAAATTCCGTACTATTTGTTGTACATTTTGAAAATTTTTTAGTTTGCCATTACTTGGCATGTTTTCTTTTTCTGGTGTAAAGACAAATACAAAAAACTTAATGGCAGTCAACATCTTGATAGGCATCCTGAAGAATAAAAGGCGGTCAGTTTGGTTCATTTTAGTACGTACCAATAGAGAGAGTAAGACACTGAACACGACAAATCAAAACTTTGAATTGCTTCATCTTAGAATTACCATTTATGGACAGCTAATTAATGGAAACGAGCATCAGGAAATCAAGAAATAAATGAAAAGCGACAAGATAATTACCTAATTGGGAGGACTCATCAAAGACCTTAATTTCAAATAAGGGTGGATTTTCAACACTAAGGACTAATGCTTTTGAAGAATTACTCATCAGGTTGAGTGCTTGGACGGTTCCTTTCTGTGATTCTGTCCAGATTAAAGTGCGTTCAAAAATAGCCAAACCATAGGGACTTCCTAGTTTTTCACCACTACCACTGAGAACAGTCTGAAATACCAATAGGAAAATTTAGAGTGAGCAACATAATAGTAGAAAAAAATCTGAATTTGAATTTTTGACAACGAGCAATCTTAAGTATCCTACAGGATAAGTTGCGGTCAGTTCAGTTCATTTTAGTGTGTACCAATAGAGAGAGTAAGATATTGAACATGAAAAATCAAAACTTTGAATTGCTTTGTCCTAGAACTACCATTTATGGACAGCTAATTTCAAACTGGCAAGACTCAAGTTAGGCTCGTCATTATTGGGCTTTTTTGAGTCAAGATTTGAGTCAAGATGTTATAAAAACCTTCCTCCATGCAGCTGTACTGATAACTGTTTTTTTTTTGTTTTGGCACAAGGGTCCCTTTCCTGTGGATGGTCACACTGATGAACAAAATATTTCAGGTTCAGTGGGGCCATTAAGCTCAAGAGAGTTGGGTTTGCAAATAGTTGCTTCATAAAATTTTCAAAACAAGAAAAAAATTGAAAATTTTGACCAGCTGCTTTTTTCTGCTCTCCTGGAAAATTCGACCTTTCACTTTAAGTACCTTTTTTCCATGAGCGGTCACATATTTAGAGAAATATTAAAAATCCTTGAAAACTGCAAAACTGCGGGCTGATTGTTAAAATTGATAGATAAAGTTATAAAAAAGGAGACATAGGGAGTATTAAGCGATCCCATTGGTTGAATTGTGTGGTTGTTACAGACCAAGGGGTAAATGATGGACTAACTGAAGGGTCTCTTGAGGGTTGCCGTTAGTTAGTCTATTACCTACTTCCTTTGTCCATTTCAACTACCCACTTCCACCAATAGGATGCTTTCATATCCCTCTTGTCATCTTTGTCTATCGCTTTGTCTATACCAATTTCACACAGCCTGGTGTGAAAAATAATAAACAAACCTGTCTTTTGGTTCCATCTAAATTGATATGTTCAATTTTGTCTAGATACGCATCACACCAGTAAAGCCTGGTTGTCTGATAATCGATGGTTAAACCATTTGGCCACTGTAGGGCTCCAACAACAAAATCAGTCCGCATTCGACCATCCATGTGAGCTTTCTCGATTCGCCCGTTGCTTGACCAGTCTGACCAGTACATGTAGCTAATGCAACAACAATTAAATTATGTATAAGAATAGAAAAGGAAAATTATACGTATAACTCATGACGGATCTTGCCTACTCGAAAATTAATGAGTGTTTCATCCAACTATCTATTCTGTATTTTCACATGGGAGAATTGTCTAGGCACAACAAATTTTTCTGGATTTTGTCTTGAGTTTAGATGGAATTCTTAAAAATTCTATATAGAACTTTTATTTTATTGGAAGAAAGACGCACAACAAAACCAAAAAGATGACACACTAAGAAAATAGTATAGAGTAGGAGGCAATTACAGCACCCTTCTCCATCGCTCCAACCCTAACTACAAACTTACGATTTTACAGAAGAGGAGATTTCGCCATTTTTGGAATTTTAAGGTTGGATTTGCAATTTTTACAGCGCTCTTATGCGGAACTGCAAAAAATTAAAAACATCAGCTCGCGTACTTCAAGAATGCGGCAAAGTTGCTAACTCATTTTTGCAAAAATTTTCAGTTAAGCGATATTGTTCGTTAGCCCTCAATATGTGATCTTCTTCAAAAATAAAAATTTCTGGAGCTGTGGCGCTCCTATCAAGTTGAAACAATTTTCCTGATGGCTCAATTCAACATAAATAATGAGTAGCATTTTCCCACAAAGCTTCTTCTTAGATTGCTGAGAACAGGATCATTATACCATACTTCAGAATATCCGCACTAATTTTAGGGTATAAACCCATCCTTATGACTCCTTTCTAATTTACATTTGTTTGCTTTCTTCATGAGTGCCTACTTGTATTTCCCTGCTTGCACACCTGCTGAGATGAAATTGACTTGTTCAGAGTGATTGAATGGATTACCACTGCATGGGATGCAATTACCCAGCTTACTATCATACCCTTGAGGAAAGCTTGGTGGACTATAGGACGACCCGCGAGTGTATTATTTCACAGATGCAAAATGTCAAATTAAACTTGTCAGTAGTGACCTCTGCATTCTAACTCTTCCTTACGCTTTGAGACTTTTCACAAGATGATCATTGAGAAAAAAAGCCGCATGAAAGGTTAATTAATTACCCAGATCTGGCATTAAGAACGATGGACCTTGGATGAATTTTACTATCATGTATGAGAATTCGACGAATTGTTGGATCGCTCAACTTGGCAACGCTTATTGTTCCAAGACCTTCATCTGTCCAATAAAGATTTCTTCCAATCCAATCGACAGCAAGACCTTCACAGTTGTTAATCCCGGCACTGATGAATACCTTCTTTGATCCTCCACCGATTTTTCGTCTCTCGATTCGAAACCTGTGTAGATTAAATTGATACACATTAATAAATTATTTGTTGAATTCATGAAGTTACTCCATTACTAGAAGCTGCATACTGCACTCTAAACCCCTTGGGCACTTCACTCGTCTTCATATGAAATACAATGTTCATTTCTTCCTTCCACCCCTTACAAAGTTTTGACAGATAATATTAAGGACATTAAGAGATAAAAAAGCTTTCAAAACTGAATCATTTTACTAATTGGCGGAATTATATAAAGGCTACTTGCTTCATGATATGTGTTACATTATTGGTCACAAATTTTGCAAAAGGGGGAAAAAACCAAATATTTCGAGATGAAAACATCACAAAACAAATGTATTGTAAATGATACAATCTGTAAGACTCATAATACTGAAATACTTAGTTAAACTTTAAATTATTGGATGGAACAGCCCCATATATTGATGAGAACCCAAGAGAAGGTTATCATACACTTTATTTAAGATCAACAATAATCATTGTTATGTCCTGTACTGCATTGATCTATAGGCCATCTTAAAGTTACTTCTTCTGAAAGAAGCTCACATGGTTAAAAGTTATAACAACTTACTTTGAGGCATCTGAATAATAAATATATTGATCCTGCACATCGTAATCAAGAGCAGTTGGGCGACTGAGGTCAGTGATTGGAAAAATGACATCTTCAGGGGTCTCTTTAAGACTTGTTGAGATTCCTCTGATCATGGCGGGTTTACCCGTTCCATAGAGTAAAAATGATGACTTTTCAGTTGCTGCACAGAGAAACATATACACTTCTTAGACAAGAAAAAACATTATACTTCCTACCTATGATTGAAGGGCTAAAACTACATTTTCCTCCTCATTAATATTCAATCATTATAGGGATTAGAAAATACAGTGCACACTGTGCATTATTGAATTACAATTGAATCAGCTTGTGCAAAAACCGCTACTGTGCATTTTTCTCTAATTTAGAGAGAACTGCAAAAAACTATAGCAGCCTTTTAAATGCAGGTTGAACAATTTTTAGAAGTTAATTAATACAGGAGTGGATTGTAGAAAAGGATCCCCGACAGTCTCCAGCTCATCTTCTGTCTGGGACGGAGTACTAATTAAAAAGAAAGGACTCTGGACATTTGCGGTTTTCACATGATACATGAAAATCTCCGAGTTTTGGAGCCTTTTGATATTTTCAAAATTCACTCTAAACATATTAAAGCAGTAGATTATCATTCAAATTAAGTTAAATTAATAAAATTTTGGAAGATTGTGCACTATAAACAAATATCATTACGAAACTACCAGCAATCAACTGGACATTAGCGGTTTTAGCACGATTTGTGCATGGACAGTTCTAAAACATCAGAAAAGTATATTTTTTAAGTACGGTATGTATTAAAACAATTTAAAAAAAAGATCTTTAGCGTCACAAATAATAAAAATAAAACGCTGTAAAACGCTAAGAAGTTTTCGGGTCTTTGGGTTTCTTATCCTGAAGTCTCAATTAGAAGATTAGAAGATGGTATTTAATTTTATCATGATTTTAAATCAAACAATACACCGATTATGAGGCATATAACGAAAGATGGACATTAGCGGCTTTTTAAGATTATGTGTTCCTGATCGGATGCATTTCAACACTACCACTAACATCAATCAATCATCAATCAACAGAATCAATTACCCATAATAACTCCTTTTTCTTGGCTTTGACATCAATTTGGTGACCCAGCATTTTGTCAAGGCGGGCTCTGTTCCCCAACTTCAGGGGTCAGTATTGGGAACAGGGATGGACCAATTTCGGACTGTATTTCCTGATATTGATCAGATAATTACAAAATTGAGACAGAAACTCTCCTTTCCAAAGTTTAGACCCCTCTTCTAGCCCGCAAGGCAAACCTGCAGGCTGATAATTAAAATTTTGTATTTATCAGGCGGACATAGATGACATAGGTTAAATGGTGTAGTGTGATTGGTCGGCTATGTCTTATCGTTGCTTGGTCATGCCTAAGTCAGGTGGAGTTCATGACAAGCTAAAGGCACCTCTTGAGTTCCTGACAGTATGTTGTCCAATGTCCATTCAACCAGACATGGGCACAACAAAGCAGGGATAAGACATAGCTGACCGATTATGCTACGCCATTTAACCTATGTCATCTATGCCTGCCCGACAAACACAAAATTTCAATAATCGGCCTGCAGGGAGACTTTGAGATGATAGAATTCTAGGTGATAGGATTGCTAAGCGTCCATTCCCTATTCAACCCCACAGTCCTCGGCTTAGTCAACCTGAAAGAACTGAGAGAAAAACTTGGTACGAGTAGTCTGAGTCAACCCCTACAGTCAATATCAATCAAAGAACAAGAAAAATTAATTATAGTCCAGTAATGTATATACTTACATCTACATTGATGATAAAGTACTAGCTTGTAGCCTGGTTGACACATACAATGAGCTACAGGTCTGAGGCTTGTTGAGTTTTTGATAGGATTGTACAATGGGATACAGATTTGCTCACAGCCACCATTGTTTTTGGCACAAGGATGATCAACTACAACAAAAACAAATATCGCACCTGATAAAAGACTGAAAGGGCAGTTTGATTACGAAGAGGTTTTAAGCCAAGTTTTATTTTCAATCCCTAATGCATAAGTTGTGTGACTACTTAAGACTAATGACACTTTGTTGCGACTATCGGAATAGACCACTAGACAGAGTTAGAAATCAAGTAGCACAATGCACATTTTTTAACCAAATTTCACATGGAACACGGTAAACTAATTGAAAATTTAAAATTTCAACTTGTAGATGAGAAATTAATGTTCCATGTGTTGGTAAATTCAAACTTTCATGTTCAAAGGATACATGGTTTTTTAAACTGGAAATTTAGCATATGGTGTCCTTGAATTTCTTTAGGAGCAGGACGTTTCAATTAACTAATTTTAAATTAAACAACAATGCAAATCTTTCACTTACACATTGATCTGGGAAAAATCAACGCTTTTTATGAATTTTTTGCAAACTCGAAAGACCATGGTCTTCCAATAATCTTTGAACCCAACAGAAATTTGACTAATTAAGTGCATATTTACTGACCTTCAGGTTGACGCTGTTGATGAAAGACACGAATGGCAAACGGTCGACTAGAATTAATAAGCATCCCATGATCATTTGATTTAAACTTATTAAGTCGTAAAATAGTTTCGTTGCGCCAACTAGTCACAAATAGATTATTTTCAAAAACTGTGACATCATACAAATTTTGAACCTGTGAACAAGAAAGGTCTTCAGCTTTAGGATAAAAAAATGTGTGAGAAGATTTTTCATAAAAAATAGACTTATGCTGGGTTAAAAAATGAATAAAATATATTTAAAAAGTCTGATTAAAAAAAAAAAATTACAAATTACTTACAATTTGTACAGCGAACATTCACTGTTGACAAGTTTATGCCTAATTGTTTCTGAAGGGCCAGAAAAACACTACACAGAAAAAAAAGGAATGCCATTTCAATCGTCGCAACTGCTAAAGGAACATTACTTAGATTTAAAAAATGACGCAACAACCCAGTTCTTAAAATAACATCAAGTTTGTCTCTTATTAAAACAGGCGCTTTGCTGTCACATTGACAGTAAATGTCAAAATAACCTATGGACTGGAGAGTCAACAGTCAATGACAGTCATTCCAATAGTTTCAGGAGGTGTTGATTTAATGAACTGCAGCTGATGTTAACTCAGCATTTGTGTGAAGATGAAATGACATACAAAATGTTATTTCAAAAGCATCAACAAGATGTTGAGCTGACAGATTTGCACACTTTTGTTTCTACATAATTAAAATGTTCAATTAGCAGTTGCAACGATTAAAACAACAGACAAACGTCAAAAAATTTTAACATTCAAAGCGACTGTTAAAATGACAGATCTTTTTTTCTGCGTAAAAAAAACAGTGAAATTGCGCGCACTTCAAACCATGGTTATTGGCGATCGCTGTGATGCAAGTTCTTCCTATCAATTACACATGTACCGAGTGCTCTACAATTAGTTTTGTGGAGGACTTGCTTGCAGCATCTTTATTGCAAACCCGAGCGATGTAAATGCGCCGAATGAAAACCGGGTACTGTGACTGTTTTGCCCAGGCCTTTAACAAAGAAGCAGCTACTATGACAGGCTTGACAATGAACAGATCAAAAGAAAGATTGTCTAACCTTTGGCTAACTTTAACATTATGATCTTTGGAAGTCGTCACAGATCTTAATGAGAAAAAGAAAAAGAGGATAAGAATAAGAGAAAGATACATATTTTAGTTCATTTGACCAAGTACTGTTCCTTCCCGTATGAGTGACTCATTATTTACAAAATACATTTTTTCAGTAACATTCTAAAATTGGTTTTGAGTTCAACACAGATTATCTATGAGAGGACTTCCTTTTAAGAAAATCTCAGACGTTTGAAATCCACTGCATCTCAAAAGACTTGTTTAGCTTTATCCACCCGAAAAATTAAACTTTTTCATGGAAAATTTATAATTACGATGCCAGCTTATCGTATTCTGTTACAAATGGGAAATCTTCATAGGGCTGTGGGAATTTGGTTTTTTTTATGTCGATCATGTCGAATAAATTGAAGAAGTTTCAAATCTGAATCAAACCGAACCGAATATTTTTACCTATTTTTGACCGAAATCAGCTTCTTTGTTGATCAAAGTAAAAATCAGATAAATAATTTTTTTCCCTAAAATTTAATTTGAGTATCATTATAACATGAGGGTACCAGCCAGAACGAGTAGAGGCTGCCTTATTTATAATTATAATGACAATTTTGACTTCCCTTTAATTTTGTGGCACAGAATTAATGTCACATTATTTTTTTCTGCATTTACTTTCAATGATGGGTGTTAAAACTGTTTAAGGGTGTAAATTCTTCAATATAATTCACTCACAATTGCAAAAGAAAATTCAATTTTGAGAATTAATCTGACTCTGTCTTCACACAGAAGTAGCCACAAGGTCAGCGTTGCCGGCTAGTCATCTAGATTTTCCGTGACTAGCCTGCAATGCTGGCCTTGCGGCTATTTCTGCGTGAAGACTAAGTCAGGTTAATTTCCAAAATTGAATTTTTTTTGCCATTGTGAGTGCATAATATTGAAGAATTTACACCCCTCCCCCCAGGTTTTAACGCCCTTCATTGAATGTAAATGCAGACAAAAAGAATGTGACATTGGCAGAAAAATTCGGACTCAAATCAAGATTTTCCCATACTCGCATAGCCCTAAATCTTATTTTGCAGACCGATCATACATACCGGAAAACCTTTGGCAATGGTCCTACGGTTTTTCCCGTCATAATCAATTCTTTCGACAAAATCTAAGTAGGTGTCCACCCAGTAAACATGCTGTGAGGGAAAGTCAACTGTCACACCGTACGGATACACAATTTTATTGTCTATTAGTTTCTGTCTGTTTGAACCATCCATTTTAGAGCGCTCTAACATGGCACGAGCAGAGCCCCATCTTGTGAAAAACATTAACCTGAAAGAGAAATCATCAACATTTTAGTTACACTTCTACAGCTCAACTTGTTTAACTTCGATGAGAGAGGGCGCTTTGGCTTCATTAAAGTTAAAAAAAAAAAGCTATTCAGTTTGAGGGTTTGCTTGTGAAGAATTAAAACAATCAATTTTAGAATATTTTACCCCAATAGAACGTTTTTAGCAGTGCTGGGCCAAAGTGAATTTTCTGCATCATGGATACGGATACCAATTTTTGGTGCCTGGGCGGAGCCAAATACTGGATAATTTGCTGAAGAATCCGGCAAAACAGGATAATACTAGACGCGGTTGGTGTTTTTTTGCATGAGAAAAATCTTCCAATTTCCGCCAGTTCAAGTGCTTACTCTATTCTCTCTGAACACAATGATGCAAGTTTTTCAAAATGTATCACATAATTAGAAAACATCTTACAATTAACAAGCTTATTTTTCTCTCTCTCTTTATCTCTTTTTCTCCCTCTCCGCTCCCTTCATATCTTCACTCGCTCTGGGTCTGGATTTGGTTGACTGGACTTGTGTGAGTTTTGTTTGACCCGTGCAGGCAGTAACTGTGGCGTAAGCTCTCCGACTGGCTGAACATAATGAATTAAGGTTAAGCTTACTCAATTATGGTGCCCAGTAATTTTTCTTTTTTTCCTAATCCCACAAAAATAGGAAAAATCATGGCTAGTGAATAATACATGTTTCAGAGCCCATTTATACACGCAATTTTGTGACATGTCGCACAGAGGTCCGAGAAACTCCTGTGATCCATTATTCAGGGGTGAAATGTTAATTTGCAAGATTCAAATTGAGAAATAAAATAAGAGTTATCAAAACCAAAAAAAATTACCCTTTCGTTGGATCCAATGCTATTCCTCTAGGTTTGCCTAGATTGACATCGATTAGTATCTTACAGTATTCCATTTTTGCTGTGCACAAGTATATTAACTCCCGAAAGTCATCAAGAAAGTACCAATTTCCTGACACCCAGTCCAAGGCAATGTGAATCATAGCTGCACAAAAAATCATTCCAGTAATTTGAGATCATAAATAAGCTTAAAACAATCCAAGAAAACAATAAAAAACCTAGGAGACGAAAGGTTTTAAAAATTCTGAAATCCGATTTTTCATAGGGAACAAGAGTTTAGTCATTCATTGGGCACATTGAAGTCGCTGTGTACTGGAGTGCCGTTGGGATCAATACTTGAACAGTGGCTACCTTGTCTTGTGTGCACCAAGCTTTAGAAACTACCCTACATTCTTTAACACAGCGGCTCATATAAATATTGAGGGCTGTTAATGTTTTCCGTGATTAGTTACTTTACTTAGTCACTTTGTTAGGTGGTTATTCGTGAAAATTCTGGAAAATAATGTTGACCCACAACATCATAAATTCAAAAATACAAGAGACTCTTAGTTTAAATCCATAATATGTCTCAATGTATAGTTCATTCACTGCCGATATAACTTGACTACATCTGAAGTGGGGTCAGGAGTTGGGAACTTGCAATTTTGAGGATGCGTCATCACTGATTCCTGCACACTAGCAGCTTTAGAAAGTGGTCCTAGTGATGCTCCAACACATTGTGACTCTTATGTACTCTATGGCTTAAGTTAACTTGGGATCAGTACCTAGGCTCATTTTCTTATTTCTTGTAACGCAGAATGTTCTAATTTTTCCACTATTATCTGACAAAAATATGAAATTCCGAGTGCAATAACATTAAATGTCGTCTTCATTCCAATATGGACTAGCACTGATTGCATGGATCTGCTCTTTGTTGCGGTTCGGCTAATGCTGTGAAAAGAAATGAGCCTCTTGCCCTCTTGGAAATTTGCACAAAGATTTATGTAGAAATGCCGAAAAGAAAGTTGGTATTACAGTTCCACCAATAAAACAAAAGTAGGGGCAAGAGGAAAAATGGTGGTTTGGTCTTTAACAGGAAGAG
This sequence comes from Bemisia tabaci, assembly GCF_918797505.1. NCBI lineage: Eukaryota > Metazoa > Arthropoda > Insecta > Hemiptera > Aleyrodidae > Bemisia > Bemisia tabaci. Next base: position 13,157,736 of record NC_092794.1, on the reverse strand, counting down.
GGGGAGGGTAAAAAGGAAAGAGGAGCGGGCAGGGGGGGGGGGGGTTCCTACCCACATAGTTTGCTACTGACAAGATAAAAAGCCTTGTATCATGTAGTAAACATTCTGTAGAATTTTATTTTTTGAAAATAATATTTCCTTGGTAACCATCATGAAATGTAAGGTCCAATGATGAAAGGAGAAAAAAAGGCTCTTAAGAACACAAGAACAGTCATGACATTTCTGTACCTACTTATCCAAAGTATTATTCTCATTATTGTAATTATTACAACAGAACAGAGTAATTTTATCTGTGCCTTACCCTGCATGAGCTGGTAAGTTACATTCGACTTGACAGTTGTCATTACAATTTTAAGGTATCCTGAACTCTAGGAAACATACCTCTAGAATGGCTGTCGAATAAAAAAAAGCATAACACACATGACCTGGTTATCGAGGGGTTGAGAAAGGTGGGAACCAAAGTAACCTAACCTCAATCTTCATTTCAAGGAACCTTGCTCTCAACCCCCCCCCCCCCCCCCGCTGAGTATAAAAATTCACCTCACTTATTCTTTGACATTTGTAAAAATAGCTTATAACTTATTATTGTATCGGTGAGAGCAACCATGCCATACAGTTTCCAGTCGTATCTTTTCATCACAATCACACTATTCGATTAAAGGTATTATGGAGGATTAATGGTAAAATGTGAACAGAATAATACATGGGTTTAAACAGCAAGCTACAAGGGCAAGGTTAACTTAAGTGAGCCTAACTTAAGTGTCTCAAAACGTTTTAGATTTCCGGTATTAATTGGCCATAGTGTGTGTAGAGTTCGATCCCTGAGTTTATTCATTCTGATTATTGGGTACCTTTAATCTACTCAAATCAAGCAGCAAGCTTGGCATACATCTATAGCATTTCCTTAGTATACTTTGAATATCATAACATAATTTTTATTTGCTCTCCTTTCACGCCTATTTCATGAGAATAACGGTGATTTTTTCAGGACAGATCAACCATTCGGCCAAAGCCTTGGCTCAGATTCAGGACCTCAAGAAAACTGTCAGGCTCCAGTGATCACCAAAGAGAAAAGGTAATAGCTACAGCAATGATATGACAATGTTGAAAATAGTTTCGGACCTTGATCCTTAGATTGAGTAAAATTATTATTGCTGACCCATTCAAGTTATCACAAGGACCATACACTATCATTTTTAAATCGATCCAAACTCTAGATTTTTATTATGTTTTCAAATATCTAAGTGATGACTTTCCTTTATTTTTGCAGCGTTGATGAATTCACTGGTGAGGTGAATTCTCTTGTGGAATTAAGAAAGATGGCAGGAAGAAGATGGAGGATAAGGTAGTGAAAGTTAAATGAGCACGAACCTTCTCACACCAAGAATGTTACATACTTACTCACTTATACTTGTACAAGCACACACAATCTAAATAAAGTTGCTGCTTGAAAACATTAGCTATTTCGACATTCAGTTGAAAAAATCAATTGAAAAGTATTTTATTCATAATATGATGAATTCTCATCATTATAAGGGTGGATTTCAGCTAATGTGATAAAATATGGGAAAGACATGTGACTGTTTGCTCAAAACTTTCAATTATAATATTTTCTCTTGATGTTTGGTTTTTTGCATAAAAGCAGGTCACACCAACCACGAAAAAATTCCTAAGGAGATTTGAATAATTCTAAACCTTTTTTTCAACGTGCTAAACAGTGAAAAAGTCAGTTTGGTGACGTTTAACTCGGAGGTAGTCCATGTAGTAAATCGTTATATAAATAAACCAGGACCTTTTGCGAGCTTTGTCTAATTTTTTTTAAGTCTTGAATGTATATTTTTTGATATGATATGCATTGAAACACCAGAAAACTATATTATTCAATTTAATTTGAGACTAGAAGCGTGTAACTCAATATTATGTCAGTTTAATGACGCTATGCGTTTTAGTTTCTGGGCACTCAAGAGATAGCGCTTGTGTGCGGATTAAGGCATGACTGAGAGCGGAAGTGGAGGACGAACAGACGTGTACTAAATAAGTCAACGTATTTCTTCCAATTTCAGCATGATTTCAGTTTTTTCAATGGTTTTTGGAGTGTCTCACTTATTCAATGTCAGTTTGGTGACGCTGTTTCCCATCAAAACTTTTGGTGGAATATGGGAGCAAATATTGTATAAATATTTTTTTCTTACATATACAGGTAGCCTCTCGACCTAACCTCAATTATTCATTTGATTTTGTTACTGTAAATTAGCAGGAGAAATTAATAACAGCAAAATGTCAGGTTTGGTGACGTCACAAAACCTGACATGTCCAAACCAAACTGACATGTCAGGCTTGGTAAAGAAAAATAATCGTAAAGATATTGCGATGCACGTAATTAAATGCTTTAGTATGGAGCTCTAAGGTAACAGAAAAGTAGTCTTTAGCTTGATATGGCCAAATCACTTTTCAACTTTTTTTCAGAACCATTTTCTCCCATTAGCTGAAATCCACCCATAAAATCGCATTAAAATTGTAGGGATGAACTTGTATTGGCAAGGGGTTGATAATTTGTATGGTCTGTTCTGCAAGGTGGGTAAAGGCCAGTGCAGCCAGAGATATGGTAGGGAAGGGTTTTTATTGTGGTCTTGACTCACAAACCCACCACCATGCCCAACCATGGCATAATCAAGTTTTCCCCTTGAAGGGTTGTCAACACTTTTCAAATTTTTTCTTACATTCATTTTTCAATTTATAAAAGTCCATTTTTCGATCTCAAATCTTCTTTACATCCTATCATTCAGTCCATCTCAATTACTTTTTATTACTAGACTTGCAACTGATAGCTACATAGATTATAGCCAGCCAATCACGCGTAGACTTGTTGTCTCACCACCCGTGACGCCAGCAAGTCTATATAAGCGTGCGCTGCACTTAACTCGAGGTCTTTTTCCATCCCTCAGACCCGTGAGACGTTTGTCCTCTCTCAACGTTTTTCAATCGAAGGTCCTCTCACATCTTTCAGTTTCAAAAGACCATTTTTAGTTCCTCCTCATCAAGAGTTTCACTCTCAACACTTAAAGAGTGCATCATTGTGTGGAATTTCGACAACTTTTCATCCACTTTTGTTCTTCATATTTTGTGAAACATTACCGTGAAATTTCCCAGGGTAGGTTTTACTTCACAGTGTGCAGAGTTTCGAGGAATCTCTTCTTATCACAAGATTAAAACAGAGCAGTAGATGCAACCAAATGGCAGGACTTACAGGGGGAAGTTATCAAAAATTTACACTTACAACTGAGAGGGAACATGGACGGTTGCGGTAAAACCCATGTTTCTTGTAGATTGTCAATGTTGGCGCAAGTTAAGTTGGCGGCAGAAAAAACTTTGTGAGGGATGTAACAAGCTGTCCTATTTTTGTGATTAAATTCTAGCGCAAAAGTTTGAAGACGTGATATCGTGCTGTTGCCAGGATAAACTGTGCCGTTGAGAAAAATCCGTTGCATAACATTTGGACTGCTGTATATAATTGTGGCTGGTTCATCTGCAGGAACTGTTGGCACAAAAATGTGAAAATTAAAAATGAGTTCATTTAGAGGGCTTACTTAATAAAAGTTTATGAGGAAGTAACTTAATGGTGGAACTTGCATGATGGTACAAAATTTGACACTGGACCAGTACACAAGGGTGGGTACCACAAGATATGTTACCTAGACGCTATCTGTTTGTAACACTTCTTACCAAATAAAATGTTCAAGCGACACTTTTCTCTCATTTTATTAAAAGAAACTATGATTTACCAATCATATACTAACTTTCTAGAAAATTGATTTTATCCAAGAAAAATACGATTTTTATGAGGATAAATGTTAAGTTAGCATCCCATCACTCGTAAGGAGACCTCCAATAGTCTTTATTAAGCACCCCTAGTATAAAACTTGATCCGATTACATACCATTGATTGCCTTGCAGGATTTGCTGTCAACTTTGACATACCCGTTGACACAATCACAAGAGTAGGAACCCGCATTGTTAAAGCATAGCTGATCACATGACCCTATCATATGACACTCATCAGTATCTGAAATAGGAAAAAAACTGTGTTAACAACTATGTAAGAGCAAATATACAAAAAAATGTAAAAGCAAACATAAGACAATATGTAATTTCAACAAGAAGAAAAAAAATGATTTTACTGGAAACGAATTTTAGGTAGAAATAGCTATTTGAGTGGCACACTTTTTTTGCAATTTTTTCTCTCTGTAAAACAAAAAAAAAAATAAATAAATAAAAAAATGAAAGTAAGCAAAACATAGAATTTCCTGTGGACTTTGGGTAAATTGAATCTCATTCAAATAAGGACACTTCCCTCAGCCCTTTTTAAACCTGGAAAATAATAGGCTCCGTAAAAAAGTACCAAAAACTAAGGGAGCTGGTCGCCATTTACCTAATTGGAAAGGTGAGCCCTAAAATTTGTTCCTATTCATACTTGAACTTTGAGTTGATTTATTGTCAAGTCAGAATTAAGTTTGTAATTGTGAACTGATACTTTTCACAGCCAAAAATGGTATGAGGGGTATGTTAGAACGGTTGATGGATCTCAAACTTTAAGAACAGTTTTTGACCTGACCATTCAGTGTTTTACAAGTAGGATCGGTGAATGTGTTAAATTTTGCGCAATAGGATTATCTGATCATCTTGCACCGATGTTCACAAACATGTCTGATGTGTCTTAAAACATGTTCAATGGAGTGTGTAACACTCCTTTGAATTGTTGCGTATCCTGACACATAGATGGACCTGACACCAAAATGTTCCTGAAATACAATATCTGGCTCATGAGAGTATCTAATACCTGACGCTGACAGCAACTGAGTAAACTGTGGGATAGAAGTGCTTTTATGCAGGTTTAGAGTTTCCTCAACCATCAACAAAAGTTCGCCCTTTTTTAAGTTTTCCAGAGCCATGGGAGCAAATATATAAGAATTAGCTGGCATAAAACGGATTGAGGAAAGATCTTATGTGTTGGTTCTACGGTTGCCTCATAGTATTCTATCTTAGTGAAAACACTTAATTAGTTAACGATCAGAAGTAAAGTAAAGTACAAGTATTGTGAGCACGTCATGTATTTGTCAATCTTTGCATCCATAAGACCTAGTTTAAAGGGCCTGAGAAGTAAAAAATCATGTTTCACGCAAAATTTATTCATACATGCATAATTTTTGCAACATTTAGCAAAATTCTGCAACAATTTAGGGCTAAATGAACCTTGCAAGATTTAAACTGTCTTGACTCAAAATTCGACAGTAAATTTTGGAGGGAGTGATTTTAAAATCATTAATCAAAACACTTACCAACGCATCTATTGTCTTTGTCTGCATGTTGACCCGCCGGGCAAAAACACAGTGGAAGATCTTTCCCAGTCATTCGGCATTCATGGGAGCAATTTAATGCTTTGCAAGCAGTTTTATTTGCTACACAGAAATACATTAACCAATAGAAGGAAATGTTATGAAAGGGAAACAGGAATAAAAATGATCTATTGTAGAGGGGTTGTGTAGTCAAAAATATCTAGGAGATGTCTTGGAATTTTTGAGACATTCAATCTTGATCAGTTTAAAATCTCAATTTTTCAATTTTTAAGAACTATTTGCATACCTAGACTTTTTACTGGAACTCAAAGAAAATAAGACTATATCACAAAACTTTTACACTGCGCTTTCTTTTCTTGCAAAAAATCATTTACAGTGAACTGATATATGCTACACAACAGATATCAAAATGAGACAAAGTATGAGCCTTTCATTTATCATAAAAAAAATGAATACCTCTCACAGTCTCAGTGTCATTGAAGTTAGCAGTCTACACCTTAGAGTGAGTAGTGTAAAAAATGATTTTTTCTTATTTCGGTATGAGCAAAATTCCTCACTTCGACTTCAATCATGTTTATCAAGAGAGAGACCTAAATTCTAAATTTTTACCTTAATATTTTTCCAAGTTCGTCGTGCAAAATGTAAAATGTAAGGAAAAAGATCGAAAGATTACCAACAATATTGGTGATGTAATGGGTCACTAAACCATGAACAAATTTTGACTTGCTGATACATTATTACAAAGATAAATGATGTGTAGAGCACAATGCACACATTGAAAACGCTAAAAAGTACATAACTCAGAAGCCGAGAAAAAGGCAGTTCAAGAAGCGTGACTTTTTCGCAAATTTAAAGCGCTTTCGGTTTCGCGCCAAACCGAATGATGTCATCCGGTACCAATCGGAAGAGAGCACAGGTTTCTACGACTTCCATCAAATGTCTTTCTACTCCTCGTAAATGAAAACAAAAGGAAAGTTGAAATGATACCTTCAGAATCAAAGAATCAAATCTTATTCATGTTATCTGTAGTAAAAAAGCAACAATTTCACATTGAAATTTGTTTTATTTAAACAAACATCAGTGGAAAATGAAAGCAGATAGCAATTTGACTGCGGTATTACTTCACCGCCATCATTTTCCCGCCATTCCGACGCTTTGAAATTCCTTAGAACCTTTAGACTTCTTAAAAGCGGGCTTGTCCAGGATTTTGGCTCCAAAAATACGCAATAAATTACCGCGTAATCCATATTCACTTGGTGCTTACAGAATATTAAATAAAAAACACAAGGTTTAGTGACACATTGAATCTATGCAGAACCTCTCCAAAACTAGAGAGCTATTAAAGATCAATTTAGAGTTCTCTCCTTTTGTAGATTTGCTATTTCATTTGCTCAATTAATCCCTGAGGTTAAAGCACAAAATTTGAAAATTAGATGAGACTTACAGCAAAATAAACCTTCATCACTGCCATCTGGACAGTCTGGATGAGAATCACAAAAAAGTTCTATAGGACGGCACACGGACGAATTTCCACACTGGGCAAAGTTCCAATCACATTTAGCTTTATTACCTAAAAGACAATTTGTATAAATAAGACGATTAGAAAAGCACTTGCTAGCATTAAAATTTACAAATATTAATATTGAAAAATTTTCAAAAATAGAAATAGATAGTGATAGTAAGTAACTTTTGTTTTCCTCCATACATTGCAATTAGTTGCTGTTCCCTACAATTCCTGATCTTTAAGCTCAGCAAGGTAGTTTGATATGCTATCTAACGAACATTTAAAGGAAATATTAGGGAATAATTCTAGGAGAGGACAAACTAATCCTATTTTGCAAAGTAATTTCCATTATTGTACTTGTCACTGCGCTAGTGTGGCTTGGTAGTTTTAAGAATCACTTTTCGAAATCTAATATTCCTTACAGTAAAAACTTAGCTTACAGAATTATTCAATTTTTTTCTTCCCTGATATTTCTCAGATTCTTAGGGGCAAAAATCTCAATGAGAAATTCTCCATTCCATGGCTTACAATCTCAAGATTTCCTCTCACTTCCTCTCTTTCCTTGTGTAAAACTCAATCAACTGATTTTCTCATCTTTTAGCTAGCTAATTCTTTGGCATTAAGCTAACCTGGATTTTTATATTTAATAAAAAAAAGGGTTTCAGTGCGGCAAAAAAAAAGGAAGTTCCTATTTTTAACATTAAATCTCTGATTTTTCCAGAGATTCTTTGTTACCTGATGAATTACAATATTTCCTGGTTTTTGCAGGTTCTGGATACCATGAGTGAGAATGAGAGAGTGAAAGCAATTGGAAAATTGAACATTGGGAATGTCTAAAATCTGAACTTCAACATATAATCCAACCAGATTTTTATACATAAAAAAAATCCACTGAGTTTATATTTTACTTTTGCTGTGGCAGATTTACTTCTGAAATTTGTCGAACGCATAAAGTACTCATTACTGCTTTCGTTGAACTTAACGAAAAATAAAGGCAATGCTTGATACACTAGAATAATCTAAAAAAAAAAAAAAAAAAAAAAATCCTCTTTCTGCCTCAGTGAAACATTTTTAGAAACTTCGGAAATTTACAAATTTGTGACATAAAGAAATTTTTGTCACATTCGAAATGGCAAGAAAAACTTACATCTATTGGGGTCCTCATCAGATGTGTCCAAAGTCTGATTCTCTGTGACTCCACAATCGGGCTCTCCATCACAAATCCAAGTTTGGGAAATACAATGACGCGTTTCTATGCATTGGAACTGACTTTGAGTGCACTGTGTTGGAGCTATGTAAATAGAAAATAGCCAAATAAGAGGAAAGACATACAACAAAGTAGAACAGGGTTGCCATAATTTAATTATCTCCAGAATTTTCTAATTTCCTAACTTTCCTTGACCTTTGAACAAAATTTTCACCGTTTTTTTCCCCCTTAAAATATGCTAACTTTCGCTGAACTTTAGACAAAATTTTCTTGTTTAGAGATCAAAAGATAGATGAAAGCATTCGGTAGCAGTTCGATGACAAGCCTTAAAAATGACCAGAGAGGTGAACAGTTGGAAGATCAGAGATAAATTTTAGTGATCAGTAGGGGCGTCAGAAATTCCCTGACCTTTACCACAAATTCCCTGACTTTCCCTGATTATCCCGGTTTTCCAGATCGATGGCAACCCTGTAAAAGAATAGAATGAATGAGAGTGAGCACAAAGTACCAAAGAGGTTAGAGATCAGAGACCACTAACCAGACTTTTCAGACGATTCAGACTTTTTGCAGAAACAAGCAGAGATGAAGTGATGTCAAGAGCTTTCTCTCTGGAAAGAAAGGAGCTCTGCCTATTTTTCTTGTTAATTTTTTTAATTTTCCTAGTTTCAATGCAGATTGTCAAGGTGATCCTTGACATGAATGACACGATGGTATGAAAGCAGGGAGAAGGGGGTCTGGTCAATTTTTTTTTGTCAGGGTTAAAAACCAGACTAGAATCCAAAACGTGAGTGCTTCGTAGCTAAAATGTTTTACACTAATCAAAACCCAAGTCATGCTTTCACGGAACGAGAACCAGTTATTAAATTGACTCGGAATCAATTCCGAATTGGTTCAACAAAAACATTCCTGAGGGTTTCTTAGCGATAGCTTCACCTCAAATTTTTCATGGTTTCCAAGAGGCACAAATAATATTTTTGAATAGATAGTCAGGGAGAAAAGATGTGAGGGCCAAAAAATTAGGGTAGATCTGTGGCAGTGTGCCTACCTTAAAGTCTGTGAAAATCATATAATTTGTTTCTTTGGAAAAGGGCAGTTTAAAGGAATGACTAAGAATAGATGTATGAGACAGGACAGTCTTGGACAGACGTTATAATTGGACGTGTTTCTAAAACGGAACTATGTGCATTATGTAGTGAGCCCTGTTGAGCATACATTCTTATGGATCTCAGGGCTCATGTCTCAATGCACATAGTTCCGTAAGACAAAAATACGTCCAATTATAGAGTTGCTGAAAGAATAGAGGCGCCTGTCCGATGCTTTTACGATAGCCACGTGTGGATTCGAAACGCGCGCTTCTGACGCGGGATTTCCGTTCAGGGCGCGCTGATGAGCGGTAGACCGGTGGATTTGGCGCGAACATAGATGCTCAATATAATACTGCATTTGTCTTCACCAAAATTGTACTTATTAGCCTAGATTCTTCAGCTACTTAATGCACTCATTATCTCACTTGAAATTTCTGAGGGAGAAGGCGACAACTTACGGCATCTGGTATGCTCGTCTGAACCATCTGGACAATCAGGAACTGTATCGCACTCCTGGGAGGCCGGAATGCAATCGCCCGATTCGCATCGAAAGGAGTTGTGTTTACTGCATGACGACAAATCTGCGGAAGAAAAAAAAAATGGGTTTCATCAGCCGATAATATACCACGAGAATAAGATATAAAATTGAACCAGCGCTCGTATCAGAAAAAATAGGTACCCTATCTATTTGACCCGTAATATTTTGAAAATTGCTCAGAAGCAAATGCGGTAAGTATCTGCATCCGACCTCTGAAAAACTGGTTCCACAATCAGGATTTCCCGAAGAGCACATTGAAAGTATCAAAATCTTCCAAAATTAACTTAAAAATTACAAATTACGTTTCCTGTTGGATAATAATTTTCACATTCGAACTTCCCGCTTGGAAAAAACCATGAACCAATCTCGGACACGGCTGTCTAGTTCGTGCGTTGAATAGAAACCCTATGTAGGTAAGAGCATAGTTGTTGCTTAGGTATAGCACGATCGAGGGGCGTAAGATTATAGGGTCCTAAGAATCGGCAATAAAAGCTGGCCCGGTCGTCTAAACTCAAATAAGAATTTCTTAAACTGTAGCCAAATCGGCAACACTGGATTTTATTTTATTTTTTTTTATTTTACTTAAGTAAAATAATAGATATCAAATGTATTTTTTTACTTAAGTAAAAGAATAGAGATTAAATATATTATTTTACTTAAGTAAAGGAATAGATATTAATTGTATTGGCGCAGGCCCCCTTGCCGAAAGTAGTTTATTAGAAGGAATGAGAGCCAGTGCGGCTTAATTGCAGCGCAACGTTTCTGAGTTTTACCTGACCACACATATTTTTTAAACATAAAGCAGTGCGTGATTCACAGGAAAAATTTAAGGGAATTTCCGTAAGATCACCTAGAATTTTTTAACGAAGGAGTGTATTTTCATAAGTTGCAGTGTAATCAAGCCCCTCTGACTTTCACAGATCTCTCGTATACATACATGATCTCGGTGATCTCTTTAGGGCAGGGGGGGGGCGGGGGGGGGGGGGCGGCGGGGGGGGGGGGGGGGGGGGGGGGGGGGGATCTTACTCTATACATACATGATCAGTGATCACTTTAGGGGGGGGGGGGGGGGGGGGCCGCGCGCAGCGATACCAACTTTCGAGAGATGCCCCTGGAGTTGCATTAAGTACCCAAGTAGCAGTGATCGCGATGAGTTGCGATTTGATAGGAGAATGTGTCGCGATCGGTTACATCGACGTCGAGTTATTGTAATATTATCGGATAAAAAATTGCGATAGATTGCGGATTCATCGCATAGATTTGCATTGGCGATTTTATCGGCGGTCATTTATGGCAATATTATCGATCAAAAAATCGTAATGAATTTAAATAAAATTTCGATTTTACAGCGATAAAATTGCAAAAAGATCGAGAATAACCGCTCAAATGTTAAGAATCCTAGCGATTTTAGCGCCAAAAAAACGTAAAAAAATCGCGAATTTCCCGTGTAAAAGAGGGGTGGGCGGAAAACGCGCATTAAAACTATGTTTCGTAATACCTGCACGGCCCACGAGTAAACTCGGAACGGAACTCCGAGCTCAGAGTCAAACACTCTGGCATCCAGGCATTAGTGTTCCAAAGAGGATAATCTGCCGACGACCTTCTGACCCGTAAGGTAGCGGATTCTATTAAAAGATGACGTTGTTTTGAGCCGACATTTGAGAAAACACGATAAAAAGGAAGGAAACATCGACAAAACGTTGCAGAAAAGCGAGAGGGCCCGAATTGAGGCAATGAAGTCTCAAAATTAGTAAAAAATAAAACCAACGTTTAAATCCACTAAATGCCTCGGTGCAAAACGCGTTTTTTCTTTCTCGCATGAATACTCCCTTAATAAATTGATCGGTTCTTCTCGTATCAGAGGCGTAATTTGGACATGAGGAAAAATTGTCAATTGCCATCCCTCGTATTAAATAAAACCCTTACCTTGATACCCCTCAAAGCCCCCCCCCCCCTTCTCTTTGACTTTGATGAGGCTATATTGGCCATTGATAATATGAATACCTTTATGGGCGATTTTTTAAAATTGAGCCCCCCTCCCCAATCGAATTTTGCCTCCTCATGACAACTTCTACTCCCCCACTCTCCAAGATTTTCCGGAAGTGAAAAAGTATTACGTCTACTTGACGTCGTCGTTCCAAAAGATGTAAAAAAAAACGCGTTTAACATAAGGAGAGCTTGCGCAGTTTCACAAAAAGTGAAATTTAGCGATTCATACGCATACGATACCCATTAGGGGCTATCCATTTATGACGTCCCCAATGTTTCAACACTCTTCTTCCCCGTGTCGAATGTGTGTTTAATGTCATAGAGAAAAAAAAGGAGATGTTTGCATTTCGGGCATCTTGGAATTTTTTTGATGGGGTAGGTCGGTACGGCGACTTTTATCATCGACTTTCTTGGAAATGGTGTAGTTTATGGAAAAAATGCTTTCTACATAAAGTGTTTGAAATTATATCATGAATTGATTTAAGCAAAAAACTTGGACGTTATGGTCCGTTTTTCATACTTCGAATTTCGGATTTTGCTGACCAGGTTGTAGCGACCTACGTCACAGGGGTACACAATCCTCAAGATGCAAACGCCTTCTTTTTTTTCTCTATGGTTTAATGTGAGCCCCAAAGAGCGAGGCGGTGAATAAAAGGAGGGGCTCAACCAGTGGCGTGGCGTGCTTTGCGATACATCGATTGATATGCCCTTTTAAACGTATGGAAAAAGATCTATATACAGGGTGTTCACAACGAACCTTAATAATCGATTCTTTACCATAGCTTAATATGGGGAAATATCGATATTCGATCATTCGCGCCTCGCCACTGGGCTCAACATTTATTATGGTGACACGCTCCTTTGTCGTCTGTATCTCGCGCCCTTGCTAAGGACTCATTTGCCTACTGTAGAAATAGTTCAGGAAAATGAAGACCGAATTCTGGGTACCTGCGAGGAACTTGGAGAAAAATAGAAAATTATAGTGTAGAACATTGACTTAAGCCTAAGAGTAGTACTTGGCTAGCTCCGAAAGGATGTTCTCATATTCTGCCGGGCTAAGGAAGAACGCCGTATGAACATTCGAGAGTTGCCAAATTTCCTTCGATAGAATGCTTATTTTTGAGGAAAGTTATGAATATTTTTCCTTTAAATTTTCAGAATCTTCAGGTGAAATTGCGAACAAAATTACCTGAAAAATTGGGATTAAAATATTCATAAGTTTACCAGGAAATTCGCGTTTTATCAAGAGACATTTGGCAACGCCTGATGTTTCATACGGCGTTCTTCCTTAGCACGGCAGTATTCACCAGCAGTGGCATGGCGTGCTTTGCGATATATCGATTGTTTAGCCATTTAAACCTATGGTAAAGGATCGATAAATAGAGTGTTCGCAGCGAACACCTTAAAAATCGATTCTTTACCATAGGTTTAAATGGCAGAACAATCGATACATCGCAATTCACGCCACGCCACTGGTATTCACCTACGGACGTTGAGAAGCATCTGTAGGATTCTGTCGCTGAAATTCCTGAAGTATCTTCCTACCCTACTGAAGTCTTTCAGAGGTACCATCTAAGGCTTTAAAATATGCACGTATTTTCGGTAATTTCACGATCAGATGAAAGCCAACCAAACCAAAGGTTCTGAGGTCAACCTCACCTTTACTCCTCAACAATTATTTTGAAAAGAGCACTTTCTGACTGAAGTGAGCACTTCAACAACTAATTTCGAGAATACGGAATTCGGTAAAAATGACCATAATTTGAACGAGTTGATAGTTCGAATCTGTGTTGAGCCTGTGTGTAACGCCTCATTTCCTTGAAAAAAAAAAAAAAAATTAATCAAAAACCCTTTTGATACAATTTTGTCTAGGTTCGGCCCTTCTTTATTTGGATTAAAATCGTTATTTTTCATTCAACGACAGCCGAGCAGCGTGCTGACTAATGACCTGCGGTCGTCGCACAGTGGATCGAGTCAATTAGAGAGGTCGGACATGGAATTTTTTGCGAAATCTGCAAATTTTGATGTTTATTTCGTCACATTTTAATGTTTCAGGGTGCTTGAAGAGGAAAATTTCACGAGGAAACCAATGGAACCACTTTCAGAATCTCAAAGTCTTGTATAAATGGAGTTATAAGCGTTTGAAGTTTCCAAATTTTGTCCGACCTCCTCTATTGATTCGATCCACCGTGCGTCGAGTTCGGAGACGTACCTGATCATTGCTGACAACGCTTTGTAACCGGCATGATATAAAATATCTGGGAAATAGCTATGTAGCAGTTGTAGCACCAAGAGTTTCCAGTCGGTAGCAAAAAAAAAAAAAAAAAAAATGCGCAACCAAATCCATGATGTGGAGCACCCCTTGTATTTTTCTGTTTTCCCCCCTAACTTACGGTCTTGGAGGACAAGGCGCATAGGTGTAGTTTTTGAAAAAAATTGAGATATTATAATGATTTCAAGTATAACTGGTCTTAGGGCATATTCTGTGAAAAATTCGCTCCATAATCCAAAATTCAAATATTTTAGCATCAAAAAGTCAGTTTGAACTTTCTTTCCGCCATAAAGGATCCATTTAATTTCGAAACTTTAAACACGTATTTCTCGGAATAGCAAAAACAGCACTTATGCGCCTTGCTCTCCAAGCCCCTCACTTGTAATCGGCCGCGGGAAGAGGGAAATCCACAGACATTTTTTTTTTTAGGAGAGCGACTTTTTCCAATCAGCTTTGAGGGGTTTCAGCGAAAAACTGCGTTTCTGCATTGATGACATGACAAATTAAATTTTCTCTTTTTTCTTAAAGCAAAGCTACGACTCTAAAAGTGCACACTGAAAAAAAAAGTTCGGTAAATCCGAACTAGTTCGGTACTTAAATCCGAACTAGTTCGGTACTTAAATCCGAACTAGTTCGGATCATATGGAACCACAATTTTGTTCGGTACACACGACCGAATTATCCGGTCTGTTCAGCCGAACTGTTCGGTCCAAAGAACCGAACTGTAAGAATTTATTATGGTTCGGTCGCGCAAACCGAACAATTCGGTTGAACAGACCGAATAATTCGGTTGTGTGTGCCGAACAAAACCTGGTTCCATATGACCCTAACTAGTACGGATTTACCGAACTTTTTTTTCAGTGCAAAATTGGACAGGCACAACATTCGATTTGCTTTGATTTTTACAGGGCGGTTTAGAGCCAAAATGTCATTGGAACAATAAATTCTCAAAGCAGTAGCATGAATATCTCCATTTCCAAGTTTTCGGCAATGAAAGGGGCCTTGGGGGAATTCCTAGTGCACCTCCCCCTCCACTCATCACAAAGAAAGGAAAACCGTGGTCCCATATCGAGAATTGATTAAAGAAATGATGCATGAATGAAGTTTCATTAACGATGCGCGCCCTCGTTTCGATAACGTACTCGTGTTATGAATTGTTGTTGAAAAGGTTCGCTCGCCAATAATATTCCAAGTTCACCCAGTTATCTAATCCAATAAAAAAAAGAAGAAAAAGAAAGAGGAGACAGACCATGATACCATGAATACACACACACACAGTAATCTTCCCGACTCAACGCGACTTGCGGTTTCTCGCAGCGATGCGAAGCTAGAAAGTAGATCGGTCATTTCCTGCCGAACACTTATTTGTTCATTTAAATCTTCCTTCGTACTTTATTTATTCGAAAGACGCGACGTAAGGAACCACTGGCATCATTATCGAAAAACAGGGAGATCGGATCCACCTTACTGTACACTTTGTGGTACCACGAACACAGAGTTTTTTTTTTTCTTTCTTTCTTTTTTGCTAATTACTAAAAAATCGTGTCCAGAAACACGCAAAATTATGACGCAGTATTAAAAGATAATGTCAACCCTTGGAAACTCTTCCTAGCAATGATTGATCATTTGACACCGAACTGGCCTGAAGCGTTAAGGAGCGATTGCCCCTAAACTTCGGCCCTCGGTACCTACTTTATTCTTAAGGCCACTATTAGTACAGAAATTATACAAAAGTTAAGGAAAAAAATTAATTACAAGCTGATTTTTAGTGTAGTGAGTCCTTATGACTACCTGAGTCCCCCCCCCCCCCCAAAAAAAAGTCCTCATCGATAGCGTGACGGGTTTGGGTTTTTTGGGGGGCACCGGGGGCTATGGAGAATTGATTATGCGTCATATTGCTCCAAAATTTCACGAGGATTCAGAAATGGTGCTATACGTAGAGATACGAGCAACCATTCTCATGTTTTGACCAGAAAACCGATTTTGGGGGACTTCCCCCCCTCCCCCAAACAAACCCAGAGCCGTCACGCTATCGATAGGGAATTTTTTGGGGGACTCAGGGGGTCACAAGGACTCACTATACCAAAAATCAGATTGTTATTAATTTTTTCTCTTAACTGGGCGAATTTGTCGTATAATTCCTGGACTACACTGAGCCTTTTCTACCCTTTACTAGGAAGGGTCCTCGATTGCGGTTCTCCCCCTCCCGAAAAATTCGGAGTTAGTTGGCTGTCCCGCCCTTAGATGGGGCAATATTTTGAACGTAGATACAGTAGATCCCCGGTATCCGCGATTGGCTTTCAGCTGCAAGACCCTGAGTAATATCTGCGAACTTGTGGCTGGCTTATCGCATTTCCAGGAATATTGTCTATACATGCACAGTGGCTTGGCAGGGCACGAAACCAAATTAAGTATTCAACTAGGATAACAAGGAATTCTGGTTCTATTCCGCGATCGGATACTTGGTCATCTCAATCAAAAATTATGATTGACTGAAAAAGGCCTCGAACTTCATGTTTCCCTCCATTAGGGTTGCCACAAAATTTAGAAAATGAAATTCCCTGACATTTCCCTGACACGTTTGAGTAAAATTTTCTGACAATTGAGGATATGCTATACGGCCAAAAAGGCGTATTTTAAAATAGTTTACACGGTAAATTTGTTGTTCTAGACGTCAAATCCATTCTAGGACACTTTCGACATGTTCCCTGACATTTCCAGGTTTTCCCTGACTTTTTAAAATTCCCTGACATTTCCCGGTTTTCCCGGCATTCCCTGACTGTGGCAACCCTGCTCCATGAGTCAGTGATCTGAGGATTATTATGGAATCCACTGATGCAGCATAAAACTGTGCATGCCTAATTTGCAACATTGACAGGAATATCGACGATGAAGCTCCTAAACCACGTATCTCGGTTTGCGACGTTGCAGACTTCCTATCAAGGTGTCATACTTTATCTTTTAAATGGACAACTACTCAACATCAATTTTTGAAACGTTGGTGATCTTTCTTATTCGTGCGAGGAAAATCCTGAAAAACTTTAAAGAAATGATGTAGACATGCACTTATGTAAAAGTATAAAATAAGAGCGGAGATTTTTAAAAACCGCAAACGAGATACGTGGTTTGGTAGTTTCGTCGTTGCTATGTTGTACCTCCTGTGAAAACTGAGAGACGTTTTGAAAAGCCCGTGATAATCTTCAGACCGAATTCCCGATCCCGGCAGTTCATACGTGGGCGAAAATTTAAAATAGGGGACATTTCGGGGAGGAAAAAGGCGAAAAATCAATTTCGTCATTTCCCTGGAGGTTGTGTTTACTTAATTTTGGACGACTTCTGGGATCTGAAAACGTACATGGTCCTGCTGCTTCCGGGTTCTTTTTTTACACAGTATTCCCTATTCGAATTTCAGCTATTTGTGACGGTCGTGAACATGTGACGGTCATGAATTTCGAAACAAAAACTCAGCACGTGCCACCGTTTTTGGAATCGAGCAAATAGTACCACATTTCTTGCTAGGATTATACCCTTTAACAAAGGCATGCATGCCTTTCAGTAAAAAACGTTTCAAAATAAAAATAATGAGCGTGACGGTCGTGAGCTCCCGAGTGAACTGAATTATTGTTTGCAAACTGATGACGTCGCGATTTACCAAAAAACTCAATCTGGTAAAGATAATTACTTCGTCCCATTTCAGAGCATCCCTTGGCATTACCGACGCGACGCCGCGCCGGTCGGATTCTGGTTGCGCTGACCTACACGGTATGATCATTCATCTTGCGAGTCTAGCTGTGACGGTCGTGAGTAAACTTTTTCGACAGCTCTTATCCGCTTGTGGACGAATTATACTGCAAATTAATAATATACCATTTATTTTTTTACGATGGAGAAACTTTTTTATATATTTAATGTGGTGCAAGTTCTCGAATAGCGTTTTACACTTTGAGTTGTAACAGTGTAAGCTAGGAACCATAGTGTCGGGATGCGGGACGGTCGGGAGTTTGACACCATTCAGAGCGTAGAAATTACATAAAAAAAAAAAAAAAAAAAAAAAAAACATGAATACTGGTCAATTTTTTTACGAACGTTATTAGAAAAAAAAGTGTTTCCTTCACGTTTCGTCCAAAAAAATGGGAGAGGATCATATTTATATGCTAATAAAAGCCCTCGGAAAAGAATGTCCCCTATTTCAAATTTTCGCCCCCCTAATTAAAGTTTACGGAATCAACCAGATTCGGAAACGGCGGGACCTCGAGTTCGGTTAGAATATGAAGCCTCCCGGGGTTGTTCATTTGTAAACCGGAAACGCAGTTTTCACAATCCTCTATAATCGCGGATGGTTGAGTGGATCGCAAAATTTTGAAAGCCTAATTTGCCGGTTTGACAATTTTGAGATAGACAGAAATTCCACAATCGAGAGCTTTAGGCGGGCAGGAACATGAATATGATTAATAGACAAAACTTCCAAAAGCAGGTGTTCTTCTGGAGGCAAGGGGCTATGGAATTTCCATTCTTTAGGGGTTGGTGATTTCGTTGATGGACACAAATTCCAAAATCAGCAGCTTTCCGCGGGTAGGGGAAAAGACATAAATTCCATCGATGGACATAAATTCCACAGGCGGAGCTTCGAGAAGCAGTGGAAAATCATTAGACGTAAATTCAACAGTCAGCAGGGATCTCGATGCCCTGAGGAATTTCCTTGATAGACATGAATTCCAAACACAGGGGTTCCAATCACTCGGCCGCCGCAAAGGGGCTAAGGCACTTCATTGATAGACTTATAATCCACTGCTGGGAACCTCGCAGGGCTGTGGAATTTCGTTGATGGACATAAATTCCATAGTCGGGGACTTCGGTGGCATGAGGAATTCCCATGATGGACATAAATTCCTTAGCCAGGCATATTGACGCAGCAAAGAGCTATGGAATTTCTTAGTTAGACATAAATTCAACAGTAGGGGACCTCGGTGCCCTGAGGAATTTCCTTCATAGACATAAATTCCGAAGGCAGAGCCTCAAGAGGCGGATATACAACTTGTACATTGCAGCAAGAAGCGCAGGCAGGGGAAAATCCATAAATTCCATAATCAAGGCTCCTCGGCGGGCGGCGGAAAGTCTATGTTGGATATAAATGCCTTAAGAAAGGCATCAAGACGCCGCAAAAGGAAATAACATTTTTTCGTTTGACATAAATTCCACAGTCAGGGACCACGGTGGACTGAGGACTTTCACTAATGACATAAATTCCAGACTCAGGGGTTCCAACTACTCGGCCACAACATTGGGGCTATGAAATTTCATCGATTCCACAGGCGGAGCCTCGAGAGGCAGTGGAAAATCATGAGACGTAAATTCAACAGTCAGCAGGGATCTCGGTGCCCCGAAGAATTTCCTTCATGGACATAAATTCCAAACTCAGGGGTTCCAATCACTGGGCCGCCGCAAAGGGGCTAAGGCATTTCATTGATAGACATAAAATTCGACTGCTGGGAACCTCGGAGGGCTGAGGAATTTCGTTGATGGACATAAATTCCATAGTCGGGATCTTCGGCGGCCTGAGGAATTCCCTTGATAGACATAAGTTCCTTAGCCAGACATATTGACGCGGCAAAGAGCAATGGAATTTCTTCGTTAGACATAAATTCCACAGTCGGGGACCTCGGTGCCCTGAGGAATTACCTTGATCGACTTAAATTCCACATGCAGAGCCTCGAGAGGCTGTGGAAAATCATTGATAGACAAAAATTCCACAGTCAGCAGGGATCTCGGTGCCCTGAGGAACTTTCATGATAGACAAAAATTCCAATATCAGGGGTTCCAATAACTCGGCCGCCGCAAAGGGGCTAAGGCATTTCATTGATAGACATAAATTCCACTGCTGGGAAACTCGGAGCGCTGTGGAATTTCGTTGATGGACATAAATTCCACAGTCGGGGACGTCGGTGCTCTGAGGAATTTCCTTGATAGACATAAATTCCATAATCAGGGGATCCAATTACTTGGCCGCCGCAAAAAGGCTATGGCATTTCATTGATAGACATAAATTCCATAATCAGGGGATCCAATTACTCGGCCACCGAAAAGGTGCTGTGGCATTTCATTGATAGACATAAATTCCACAGGCGGAGCCTCGAGAGGCTGTGGAAAATCATTGCTAGACATAAATTCCACAGTCAGCAGGGATCTCGGTGCCCTGAGGATTTTCAATGATAGACATAAATTCCACACTCAGGGATACCAACAGTCCCACTACCCGGCCGCCGCATAGGGGCTATGGTATTTCATCGATAGACATAAATTCCACTGCTGGGCACCTCGGAGCGCTGTGGAATTTCGTTAATAGACATAAATTCCACAGTCAGGAATCTCGGTGGCCTGAGGAATTTCCTTGATAAACATAAATTCCACCGTCGGGGGATCCAAGTACTCGGCCGCCGTATAGGGGCTATGGTATTTCATCGATGGACATAAATTCCACAGGCGGAGCCTCGAGAGGCTGTGGAAAATCATTGATATACATTAATTCCACAGTCAGCAGGGATCTCGGTGCCCTAAGGATTTTCCATGATAGACATAAATTCCACACTCAGGGGCTCCAACTGGCCGGCCATCGCAGAGGGGCTACGGTATTTCATCGATGGACATAAATTCCACTGCTGGGAACCTCGGAGCGCTGTGGACTTTCGTTGATGGACATAAATTCCACAGTCGGGGACGTCGGTGCTCTGAGGAATTTCCTTGATAGATATAAATTCAGCAGGGATCTCGGTGCCCTAAGGATTTTCCATGATAGACATAAATTCCACACTCAGGGGCTCCAACTGGCCGGCCACCGCATAGGGGCTACGGTATTTCATCGATGGACATAAATTCCACTGCTGGGAACCTCGGAGCGCTGTGGACTTTCGTTGATGGACATAAATTCCACAGTCGGGGACGTCGGTGCTCTGAGGAATTTCCTTGATAGACATAAATTCAGCAGGGATCTCGGTGCCCTGAGGATTTTCAATGATAGACATAAATTCCACACTCAGGGATTCCAACAGTCCAACTATACCCGGCCGCCGCAAAGGGGCTATGATATTTCATCGATAGACATAAATTCCACTGCTGGGCACCTCGGAGCGCTGTGGAATTTCGTTAATAGACATAAATTCCACAGTCAGGGATCTCGGTGGCCTGAGGAATTTCCTTGAGAGACATAAATTCCACCGTCAGGGGATCCAAGTACTCGGCCGCCGTATAGGGGCTATGGCATTTCATCGATGGACATAAATTCCACAGGCGGAGCCTCGAGAGGCTGTGGAAAATCATTGCTAGACATAAATTCCACAGTCAGCAGGGATCTCGGTGCCCTGAGGATTTTCAATGATAGACATAAATTCCACACTCAGGGATTCCAACAGTCCATTTACCCAGCCGCCGCATAGGGGCTACGGTATTTCATCGATAGACATAAATTCCACTGCTGGGAACCTCGGAGCGCTGTGGACTTTCGTTGATGGACATAAATTCCACAGTCGGGGACGTCGGTGCTCTGAGGAATTTCCTTGATAGACATAAATTCCATAATCAGGGGATCCAATTACTTGGCCGCCGCAAAAAGGCTATGGCATTTCATTGATAGACATAAATTCCACTGCTGGGAGCCTCGAAGGGCTGTGGAATTTCATTGATAGACATATATTCCACAGTCGGGGACCTCGGTGGCCTGAGGAATTTCCTTGATAGACATAAATTCCGCACTCAGGGGTTCCAATTACTCGGCCGGGACTATGGCATTTCATCGATAGACATTGCTCCATACAGGAACATTCCAAGAGGCAGTCTAACTTCCCAGGTAGTATCCGAAATTTTCTGGTCCGTCCCGCAAGCCGTGTAAACTGCGAAAATCACGTTTTTGGCCGAAGAATTCGAACTGCGACAATGATTCCCTGTTTCCACAGTAATTTCCGGGTCAATTTGCGAAGTGTCAAAATTGTTAAGGTCGCGTTGCGGCTCAAGATTAGAGAACTGCTGAAGGCCCCTCCTCCTTCCTGCTGGGTTAGAAAACGTGGTAATAGGTTCGAAAGACACTCGAATTTTTCACTTTTTTTCTATTTTCCTATTGAAACTTTTATCTTAATGTGAGTAATTTTGTCCGTCAATTTTTTTATAGTCCTGTGAAAGCCTGTCATAACCTTCATGAAAGTTCATTTTATGGATTAACAACTATGCTTTCACGTATCCTGCAAAAACAAACAGTAAAAATTGCAATAATGATGACATTTGAATTTTTTTAAATTTTTTCTTTCTTACAATGACACTCGTCCTTCGACTCGCAAGGGAAGCAAGGAAGTAGAAATTAGTTTCAAGGATTGAGGTTTTTGGAACTGTAGAAGTTACCCCCCATTTTCGATCGATTCCGCGATTACTGAAACTAAAGTAGGTACAAGCAAGAGGCTTATTGGAGGACAAGGAGCATAAGTGCTCTTTTTGCTTTTTCGAAAAATAGATGTTTAAAGTTTCGAAATTACATGTATCTTTATGGCAGAAATGAAGTTCAAACTGACTTTTTGATGCTTAAAAATTATAATTTTCAGGAGCGAATTTTTCGCAGGATGTCCATTTAGACTAATTTTACTTGAAATCATCAATAACTAAATTTTTTCAAAAACTACATTCTCGCACCTTGGTCTCAAAGTCCCTCAAATCTCACTGCTCTTACAGCAGACGTTTGTCTCAACATAGGATGCGCGAGCTTCACCTACAGCTAAATCTATAATGATAATGGTGATGATTAGAACATAAAATGTCCTATCATTCCCTACACATTCATTTGTAATTGCTCATTGTGTCTCCTCATTTAGACCGTATTCTCAAGCCATGAACAACAGACAAATGGGATAGGTACTTAAGTACATCAGAATCAGATATAGGTATTCAGTCAATCGCACCAGTTAGACGGAGACACACCAAGTTGCATACTAAAATTATATGAGTTGGGAGTAGATCTGGATTCAATTAGTTTTTCCTCAAATTTTTTCCTCCCAAAAACTTATTTCGAATATGAAAATAGTTGTGAAACTCTGTCCTTGACATTGAGTCTTAAGGAGGAATAAAACTTTAAATCTCTACTTCTTAGTTCAAACTTGATTCAACCCAGTGTGTTTCTGTTGAACTCTGTCCATTTCTTCCAAAAAACAAGGGTTAAAAAGATGAATAATAAAACATAAAATGAAAACACAGATCAAGATGTTATAGGTGGAGGTATCTCAATACTTCTACTTTTTGCGCACTTACGTTAAAAAAAAGCTTGTCAATTTGAAAATTTCTTTTGGGGGCTTACAAAGCTCCACTTCTCTATGAGATTTATAAGATGTACAACTTGTACATTGCAGCAAGAAGCGCAATAGTATTCCTTTCACTTGCGAGTTTGCGCCGATACATGTTTAAGTACGCACTTATGGAGTGCAGCAAAAGCTCAGCTGCCAACAGTTTGACAAATTCAAGAATCAAAACTACCTATCTTCTGTCGGAATCTGAATAAACTTGAACTTATTTGGCATGGACTCGACAATGAAAAAGACTGAATTTAATGTTTAACATAGATATCCATATTGCCAAGCTCATACCTTAAGCATGTAGCAATATGTCAACAAAACCAAGTGATAAAGAATACCATTAGAAATTTCTCTACCTCCCAATACTACGTAAGAGAGAGAAGCTTTGAGCGGAGGAGAGGGACTCTGTTCTTGTTCATTTTAAGGACCACTTTCATCGCATGCTGGCACCTCCGCTTAACTGAGCAAGGTCCTGCGGGTTAAATACATTCAGAATTTTCGACCAGAAAGTTTTAGCGAGATATGATAACTCATATTTTTTCTGTCATTAGGTGCCAGGTACAAAAGGTGAGTTAGTTTAGAAACCCGACAGCGTTTTAACAGCCTCTCAAGAAATTACGGCACGGTCAGTTCAAGCAAGGCTGCCTCTAGAGATTGAGTACGTTGTCTATGGCTCAAAGGCACGATCTGTGCATTTTCTACAGGGAATAATATCCTTGAGAGACCAGTTTGATTGTCCTGCAATAAAAATAGAATGCTATCTAATGCTGGAGAATCAATTAGTTAGATACAAAACTACTCTTACCTTTGACATGAGATAGGAAATCGCAGCACTTAAAATTAAACGTGAAGTAAATGCATATTATTAAAAGAAACTTAGGTACAGAACTACTGGAGGACATGATATCCTTCTAGATTGTTAGGATTATAATCTAATCGCGCTTTGCCTGATCGGTCATCTCAAGTCACGCCGTGCTTCATTTGCGGTCGTTTACGATCACAGAGACAAAAAGAGACATCAAAAGAGACTCCGTGAAGACATACTGAGAGAATTGAAAAGAAAATCACGTTAGAAAACACGAAAATTACGGTGAGGGAGCACTTTTTCACACGGCGAACGACAAAACTGAATAATTATTATTATTATGAAACACTGAAAGGATCGAATTTATGGTTGTTTACGAAATGAATGCATGGACTAAAGCAGTCACAATACTGACTGATTCGCTGATACGTCAGTGGCCATTCCATTAACATGAAAGAACTAATGAGCGCAAAGAAGAGCATGGCGGTGCTAAATCAGACCAATGAGAATGTTTGTTTACATTCAGCAACTCCATCTTCAGGTACCGGCACCGGCATCACTATCCATTATCATAATCTCCTCTAATCTATCCATGGTTCCGATTGAAAAAAGTGATAGTGATAAGTTTTGCCGGATCCCCATTCAACGCCTTCATTAGTATCATTTTATTATTTCTCTTTTTTAATCAAGCTCCCTAATTCTGTCATCAAATCAATCATGGCAGCGTTTGAAGGTGAGTATTTAATACATTTGAAGGAACACCATCGCATGATCATGATTTTACTATGAAGCTGTTGATAACTCCGAAGCGTCTGTAAGTGGCCTCCTCGGGCCATTTCTAGACCTTCTCCCTAAGTTTTGTTTCATTAATTGCTAATTTCACCCTATTTTCGAGAGGGTTTGGCAAATAATCGGCCTGAAAATTATTGTAAACTTTGTGCTGTTCAGGCGTATTTTTTCACTATGTCACCATTGCAGGTCTCTGAGAAGATGATGTGTCTAAGCCACATTGATGTTTGCCCCTAATCAACGGAGTTTTGCCCTTACCTATAGTCATGTCAAGCAAGTTTATGCACTTCCAAACTGTGGCAGAAGATCGACCGACATCACTATTACATGTAAAGTAAATGGAATAATCAAGATGGCAGGTCTGCTGTCACAGTCTAAAAGTGCATATACTTGGTGTGGACTATATCTCTAGTTTGTTTCAAAATTTTCATTTTATGTCGCTATCCATGTACCTTCAAGCCCCTCCTAATTTGATGGTGTTCAACAGTGGAGGAGCATTGAAGGGGAGGGGGTGCTCCCACCCCCAAAGTTTTTGAGGATTTTCTTTTTTCTCTAGGAAGATAAAAGGCAGGCGATATACACAACGAAAACAACCGTAAATAGCATTGTAGAAGTATCTGATTTTCAAAATTTTTCTGGTGAAGGATCTTGGCTGAGAAAAACCTCCCAGATCTCTGTCATACTTTTCCAATTCAGCCGAACTTTCATCCTACCTGTCGCCACTGCTGTTGAAATACTCTTGCCCAATACCGGTTAATTCTTATGGCTGTTTAAAGGGCTAGATACACACGGCGATTAATCCCCGCGAGTGAAAGATGAAAGCCAATGGAGAGCCTTGATTTCGATATATCGACGTCAATGGATGGAAATCAAGGCTCTCCATCGTCTTTTACTCGGGGCGATTAATCGCTGTGTGTATCTAGCCCTTAAGGGCAGCAAATTTTTGTCAGCCCCTAATGACCAAGTTATTCAATCTGCCTGTGTTGAAAAGTGGGCAGTGAGACGAAAGCTGATGCTAGGTAAGTAAATTTGCCCATGCTAATAATCAAGTCATTGTTCAATTGAAACCGATTCAGTTGTGGAACAACAGAGGAAATACTTTGGGTGACGTTGAGTTTGCTGATGGGTGACCATACCAAGATCTTCCTTAGAAATTCATCAACGTTGTAGCATGTTATGGCAATATCTCACTTTATCATCCTCCAATTTCCTTTCATCTTTTCTTTCCAGCGCCACACAATATGTATTGTGTTTGTATGTAAGTACTCTGTTTTTACCTTTACTTATATTACTAATTAGTTTTCTTGTTTATCAACAGAATTGGGTGTCATTCCAGAGATCGGGAAAGCCATAGAAGAAATGGATTGGATGTAAGCGCACTTTTACTGTTATTTTTCCCAAAAACGAAGTATTTTTAATGATTGTACATGATGTGAAGTAATGGAATAAAGACAATCTGTGTCAGCTGATCAATCGGATGTCATTGAAGAAAACGAAATTATTGCCAAAGAAAGATTTCAAAACAACACATTGTTCTATACAATGCTTAGAAAGATGAGCATTTTGCCATGTGAATGCAAAGCTATTAACACATGTTATGCATATGGAGTTTTGTAATTCAATACTTTGTTTTTCTAGAAATCACAATACTGTCTCTTCAGTGCCTCTTTTATCAAAGACACCCTTACCGTCTTTTATTAGATTTCGATAAAAATAGAATTGCTTCAATTTTGGGAAAAATATCTTTTTTTTCCCTTTGATGTGCTTCAATCAGTACTTAATAGCTATAAAAGTCGGTAAAGCTTACAGCCAGTCAGGTCTTCTTTGTGTGGAGATAGTGGTTATTTGCTTCTAAGATTGTACTATCTATACTTTTAATGTAATTGTAGAACTAATTTTTCATTCATCTGCCTTTGAAAGGCAAGTTTAATTTCTTTAGCAGCTGTACAGTTTTTACTGATCAGTAGAAGTTACCTCATTCTCTTTGAATCCCAAATTACAATAGACACTTAGTCTATAATTTTACAAGTATGGGGATTAATTATCGATTTTATTTTCCCAGGTTACCCACTGATGTTCAGGCTGAGGCAATACCCTTAATTCTCGGCGGAGGAGATGTTCTTATGGCAGCTGAGACGGGAAGCGGCAAGACTGGAGCCTTTTGTTTGCCTATTATTCAGATCGTCTGGGAAACTTTGAAAGATTTGGAAAGTGGGAAAGCTGTAAAAGTTGCAGGATCAGATAAATCATGTACGTTACTTTAAGCTAGCCATTTTGCATAAGGAGCATTGGACAACAGTTTGCCTTTATATTTTGAAATGGAGCAGCATTTTATTGAAGAGCTAATCGATCATTCCTCAGAATTTTAAAAAAACATCAAATAGCCCTCTCTGTCTCATTTTCATGCAGAGGTCATAAACCTTTTTACTAAATAGGGCTGAGATGATTAAGCGCCAATAATCTGTAAGGCTATGAAAATGTTGAGTTTTTGCGCTGAATTGAACCCAAACCAAATCTTGGTAAAAATTCACCTAATTTAACCTTCCTTTGATGAAATATTTATTATCGATTAATTACTCACCAGCTCGCGATTTTTTTGTTTTCGGTGCGTTTTGGCGGCGCGACCATCTCCAGGATTTGATTTGCGACTCTAAAATCTCTCCAATCAACTCCGAGTTGTATATCAAATTCTGGAGATGGCCGGATGGCCGAAATGCATCAAAAACAAAAATATAGCAAGTCAGAGAGTAATTTTTAACAATATTTCAAGTTTTTCTGGTTTGATGCTTTCATAAATCTTAGTCAAAAACCTTCCTTTCATTAATTAAAGTTTTTAACTATTGCAGATTCTACTATAAATTTGAAAATTCCACCTTTTTATTATCTAAAATAGTTAACTAATTTGGTTCACAGTTAATCTGATAAGGATCTGATCTGTGGAATCAAATTGATGACACTCAAAAGATGGGAAACAAAATGATGGACACTAACACTTCTAATAGGCTCACACAGTACCCTATCCTCCCACAGTATCTCTGGGAGTTGGCACTCCCTCATACCCTGTGAAACTCCCTGTGGCCACCCTTCTGCTGGGCGTGACTATTTGGATCGCGTTAAACAGAAAGGAACCAAGCCACATCAGCTATTGCCAAATTTAATTGGGCAATTAAATGTTTTACCCAACAACGGTTTTGCGGATTTTTCTGCAAAATCCAGTGAATTTTCTGCGTAGTACGAAGCATATTCCTCAAAAATTTCAAAAGAATCCGCAAAAACGCTCTCTTGAAAAAACTAAATTGCTCTCTTAACTTTGGCAATAGCTGATGTGGCTTGGTTCCTTTCTGTTTAACGCAGTCCATTTCTAACTCATCATTTTGAACTTTTCAGCTCCACTTTGGCTCTTGAATGTTTGGGACCGTAGTTCTGCCATGGCCATCACTCCTGATGGCTTGAGGTGTCAGTCACGTGATCAGAAACAGTGGAATGGTTGTCGGGCCAATAAAGGAGTCACATCAAGGGGAAAGTATTACTATGAGGCAACTGTCACGGATGAAGGACTGTGCAGAATTGGCTGGTCAACGTCAGAGGTAATAATAAGCAATTTTTCTTCCCTGTGACGATTCACAGAATAAGGGACCTTGATGCCTTACAGG
The DNA here is from genome assembly GCF_918797505.1 of Bemisia tabaci. Classification (NCBI taxonomy): domain Eukaryota; kingdom Metazoa; phylum Arthropoda; class Insecta; order Hemiptera; family Aleyrodidae; genus Bemisia; species Bemisia tabaci. The sequence goes on along the minus strand of NC_092794.1, from coordinate 13,129,217 downwards.
GAAATGTTTGTTAAGGTGGGTTTAAAAAGTCAATTTTTGAATCACCAAGCAAAACACACCTCAGCATCCCGACGAAATCTCTATTATTGTTTATCTATTAGCTTGTTGGGGTGATAATTTGAGATTGTCAAAAAATGTAGTGAGCCTCTTTGAATCAAAATGTAATATAAGTTTTCTAAATTTATGTACAAAGCTTGTTTAAAACAGCGTAATATTTAATTGTTGTAGATTTAAGTTCACAATCTCATATTTCCTATTTTTGAAAATTTGGTTGCTCATTGGGATTAATAGTAAGAATTCAAATTATTATGGATCTATTTTTGACTTTTCACTGTGCTGCTAATGTAAGAGTGGCCTTTGAAAGAGTAATTCATATTGTTCAAGCTGCCCATCAGCACCTTTCAGTCAAAGTATTTCAAGTACCCTTTGCACTTAGACACTATATTTCTCTCATCTTGTAGATTCATTCCTAAAATTTCATGAAAGTATGTGCAAAAGTATTAAAAAAAATGGAACAATATCGAGATGTCTGGCAACATAGTATGTCTAAGCATAAACAGCGTTTATGACACCTTGGCCAGAAAGTGACTAAATAGCGGCTGAACTCCGATGTAGTCATATTAGTGGTGCTTTTGTTTTCCCTTTAAGATTAAACTTGTTTAATTAACAGGAGTTGGTATTCCATCAGTATTGATGATAATATTTTTTATATGAGGTATATTGCATATTAAGGTAAAAGGTCTTTTTGAAGAGTTTCAATTCTTACTAATTTTCAAAAGGTCTTGTATATCTGTTTTTTTCCCTTTTGATTTTTTTATTTATTTTTTATTTTTTAGTCATCTTTTCCTACAATGTAAAGAAATTGTGCTCGGGCATAAAAATTGAGAATTAGCAGTTGAATTTTTTTGTTTTTTCTCTATTTGTGATTCATTTTTAATCTCTTTGCTATAGGCAACGTATGATCTTGGTACAGATCGTTTTGGATTTGGGTTTGGTGGAACGGGTAAAAAATCAAATAACAAACAGTTTGATGACTATGGTGAAGCATTTGGTATGCATGATGTAATTGGTGCCCAATTAGATCTTGATAGTAATACAATACGCTTCAGAAAAAATGGACTCGACCTTGGTGAAGCATTCAAGATCCCGGCTCAGCTTAACAATCGCACATTCTTTCCAGCAGTGGTCCTTAAGGTAACTCGATTTTTCTTCGCTTTTAATTCATATTAAAAATGTATGAGTGCCTAAGAGTTGAAATAGCAATGGGCCTGTTGCAAACTTTTGCCAGAGCAAAAATAAGAGTGGTGACCCTTTGAAAATGTCTCAAAAATCACGATGAGCACATCAGCAAAGTCTTAAATGCACTCTTTACTTCACAATTTGCATAAAAAAATTGTGTTTTTCGAGCTTCCCGCTTCAAAAACGATACCATGGCACAAGTGAACATTTCTTCAACTGAGTCATTCCATTCAACCCCTGCTCACAAGGATACTACGCAATATTCAACTAAGTCAACGCCAATCCGCCAAAACACGTGAGACATGATGATTCTAACCACCTGATAACAATCGGCATGTTTACATTCACATTTTTCTTGCGTTGATAGATATCTGCCATGATTGACCTTGTGCTCTCCTCAACTTGCGTGCGGAAGCGTTGGCCATGTTGAGCAGGGATTGAATAGAACGACTCCTATAATGAAATGTCCACCTGTGCCGTACTATCTTTTTTGAAGCGGGAAGCTTAAAAAAACGCAAATTTCTTACCTATGCAGATTGTGAAGTTAGGAATGTATTTCAGAGTTTGCTGATGCGCTCATTATGATTTTTGAGACATTATCTATAAGGAACAACTCTTATTTTTGCTCTAGCAAAAGTTTGCAACAGGCTCATTTTCTGCATATAATGATGAGGGTAGAAATGAGACTTTTATCCCTTTCAGTGCATAGAATCACTTTAAAATACTTCACTTATAACATTGTACCCTTTACATATCATTTTTAAAATATAAAACCATCCTTATAGGTCATACATTTTATAAACATTATCCTTAAATGTGCAGGATTCATAACACTAAGTAATTTTAAATATAATGTTGAGATGACATGAAGAGATTGGAGTAAGGATATAATATTTACTATAAAGAGCGTTTGCAGGTATATATCTCAATATTATTTAATTGCTAAACTGCAAAACAAGGTGCCCCAGTAGAAACGTTTCAGAATTTTAGCTTCTTTTTTATTTGATAGAAGGAGAAAATATCTACATTTTGCTTTAAAATTTGTACAATATGCATCTCTGTAAGACGTTGAAGATGAATCAAGGTCAATGGAGTTAATTTTTCCCCTGTTCAAAATGAAGTTTGTTCAGAAATTTGGGAATGTTACAATGGACTTGTGTGCAGGGCCCAAAAACAGGAAAAATTCTGTATGTAAAATACAAAATAAAGTCCGGTTGCTGAGGAATTTCATAAAAATGGCTGGAATCATTTGCCACTTATTCGATTTTTCCTCACCCACGAATTGGGCAAGTTTTCTCTCTCTTGTTATGAAGACAATATTTCATTGAAGGGAATCCTTTGAGCAAACTTATCGATCTAATCTCAGTTTTTACTTAAACCCAGAAAATAATATTACCGTGTCTTTCGTTCTCCAGAATGCAGAAATGTCATTTAACTTTGGTGCGCAGCCTTTCAAATTCAAGCCTCCCCCAGGATTCACCCCTATCAGCCAAGCTCCAAAAGAATTGGTCAGAAATTCTGAAGTCAGTCCTGGATCTAGTGGCCCTAAAATTCTGAAGAAGATTAACAGTGCTCCTCAGGCTATTATCATCGAGGTATTAGTTTTGTCCCTTCATTCATTTCATTTTAGTGAATCATTGTTGTTATGAGCTCCAAAACAGAATTGCATTATGGGTGTATTTAGTGTAGAAATAGGAAGGTCTTGAAAAAATTCCGAATTTAAACCATAAATAATATTATCCTCACTTTCTGTCCATGATTTACAAAGGGGATAGAAATAGCTACTTAGTTCCATTTTCAGAACCTCCATTAAGGCTGGCCTGGCGAATTTAATGGACCAAAAGGTAACATAAAAAAGAGGGCGCTACAGGATATTTTTCATCATCAAAATTTCATTCAGGACTTGATTAACATGTTAAAAAAACATTTTCAAATGTTTCCTCTGATTTTTCATTTGCTTTTTGCAGCCATCAAGAGAATTAGCAGAACAAACATATAATCAAATAGAAAAATTTAAGAAATACGTAGAAGATCCAAAAATTAACGCTCTTTTGATCATTGGAGGCGTTAGTGTCAAGGAACAGATGGCTCAACTGTCCTCAGGTGTAAGTGATTTTTTTTTTGCGTTCTTACAATGGTATTATGCCCGAGGTAGAATTGTAGTGACCCAGAAAAATATCTTACTTCGATATTGATATTACTATAATGGCATTAGGTGAAAAAAATTAGTACTTTTCCTTTGTTTTTGTCCTGTAATATCTTTTAATTTTATCATTCTAACCCCCCCCCCCCCCCCCCCATTATTCTCATTTTCCTTCTTCAGTCTCTTTTTATAGCGACTATCATCAACTATCTCAATAAAAATTCGAAATAGCTCAGTAGCTGATTCAATGTATTTAATCATACCATTTTCCCCAATTATGCTGCCATGCCAAGGGAAGATGCTGTATGAACATTCAAATGTTGCCGAATGCCCCCTCGTTGAATTATTCATTTTTGAGAAAACAAAAATTTTTATTTGAGATTTTCGGGTACTTTAAATTAAATTTTGAACAATTTTTTTTTTAAAAAATGGAAAGATAATGCATCAGTTTCCCAAGAAATCTGTATTCCATTGAAAGGGATTCGACAATGTCTGAGGGTTCATGCTGTGTTTTTCCTTAGCAATAAGTGTGACAGTACACATTAAATAAGAAGTTTTTGAGCTATGCTCGTAAATTACCCTCATTCTAGGATAACTCTCTCCAGAAAAATCACTTTCAATCAATGACAAATCCATTTTCTTTTACGCGCTAATTTTGCAGTTTAAAAACATTTTTGATATTAAAAATGAAAATTCTGTATAAAGGTTTATTTTATTTTTTTTTTTTACTTATTTCAGGTTGATATTGTCGTGGCAACTCCTGGAAGATTAGAAGATCTGATTAGTGGTGGCCACTTATCACTGACGCACTGTCGATTTTTTGTCCTGGATGAAGCTGATGGACTTCTCAAACAAGGATACACAGAGTTTATTGACAAGCTTCACCGACAAATTCCCAAAGTGACCGCTGATGGGAAACGCCTTCAAATGATAGTCTGTTCAGCCACACTTCATGCCTTTGAAGTCAAGAAGATGGCTGTAAGTTGCTTTTCTCTTTTAGATTATGAGTTTCAATGGTGGTGGCTTTACTTTTGAAGATTTATAAACCTAATAATGGGAGGTCAGAACAAAGAATGAGAATAAGTACCCGTATTTTTTCAATTCATCAAATGTTATCAAATTGGGTAAGCAACTTTCAAATTAGTCGAAAATTTAACCCCATTTCAAATAAAAAACCATACCACCAACAGATTTTGTCACATCACACAAAGAATTGACTGCTGCGTATCTTTTCACCTGCGTTCGTTTGATAACTTGCAGAACAAAAACAACAAGAGGTTATGTGTCTAAACCGGGCTTATTTGAAGGCTTGTTGAGGTTGTTGTTGATGTTTTTGAAGACTGTAAATATATTTACGCCCCATTAAAAATCGAAAATAACTTGTTCAGATACCCTGCAGACTTCGGTTCAAGATGATTAGGAATGTTACATGTTTAAGTTTCGTCTAAATTAACCTAAAGACAGTTAAGACGTTTGGTATTTCTGCTCTATACTCTAGTTTTTTTTCTTGATTCCTTTTTTTTTCTGAAAATAAAATGAATGATTTCTTGTAACCAGGATCGACTCATGCATTTCCCAACATGGGTCGATCTGAAAGGAGAGGATGCCGTGCCTGAAACTGTGCATCATGTTGTTGTGATGGTTGATCCACAAAAAGACAAGTCATGGCAAAATATCAAACGCCCTATCAGAACTGATGGAGTGCACAGAGAGGATAGCATCCGACCCAACAACCCAAATGCAGGTAAATATTATTATGGAATGTTCCGGCAGATTCAGCAAAATCAGAAAATTTTTTTGAATCTTAGTCGATCAGTGGAAAAAGGAAACTGGTAAAGTATTTTTAATAACATCAATAGAATCTTTTTTTGGTAGAATCTGATCAGTTTCATTCAAGTCACCAGCCTGGGTCCTCAGTGTAATATGGAGAACTCATTACCGAGATAAGTCGATAAACTGCTTAAGTCTGTATAATGTAATGGCCCTATGTATCACCCATATAACACAGTACTAAGAAAATCGAAATTGAACGCATCACCAAACTCAGGACCCGCTTGACTCTAACTGCTTTTTTCATCCCAATTCAAAAAAAAATTATTTTAACTGTTTAAATTTCATTTTTCCGAACTCTCATTTTAATCATCAACTTTGATGAAGAATGGCTTGTTTACCAGTTGAACTACGGGAACCAGAAATCAACTAAAGTTGTTTTTCCAACCAAGGATCTTCAAATTAGCATTTTTCAATGATACCTAAAAATGTGAACTTGACAGCGCTGTATTGCCAAAACGACCATTGAACTCGAGGTAAACTTTCACTGGAGGATTGTCTCATCATAAGGTCTCATTTAAGTCTCTGCTTTTCTTTTCTTCTCATCACAACCCCATAACTTCCATTATCTTCAAGAAAATCATGTCTCAACAATAATTTTCCAAATGATCCTTAACATTCTGTGATTTTCTCAATGTTTCAGAGTGTCTCTCAGAAGCTGTAAAAATGCTCAAGGGTGAATATTGTGTTCGTGCGATTGAAAAACACAAAATGGACAAAGCAATAATCTTCTGCCGTACTAAATTAGATTGTGATAATTTGGAGAAGCATCTCATTCAAGCAGGTCTGTTGGTAGCACCTTTTCTAACAATTGCCCCGCAATTAAGGTGTTGGCTGCAGGAACAGCTTTTCTCGGTTGCGGTGTTTCCGAATCTCCGCTGCTAATTAATATTGTAGGAAGAAAACTATTACGTAAATTTTCTGAATTTTTCATTCAGAGCATTGGAAAATTATGAGGAATATTTATCAAAAGTTTTCTTGAATTTGATACATTTGCTATGATCATAATGAATGAAGTGTCAGCCAAGATTCTAACACTCCGTAACCAGGAGGTTCCTTTTCTGCACCCAGCACTTTAATTTTTCCTCTGCTCAAATTTTACTCTTAATCTTTTAACAAATATTACCGTACATTCAAGAAATACAATCTACAGCAAGAAATCATCAAAATATTTGTAGTTTTATTGGCGCAGCAAATCAAACTGTTTAATCAATCACCCTATATTTCATCATATAAATTATTCTATAAAATCTAGAGTTTAGGCTACAACTTGGATAAAGCTTATCGCTCGTTAATACAAGCAATGTAACTTCTTTTTATCACTCTCTCCTTAATGTGTTTTTATTTAATTTTCTCTTTTTTTTGCAGGAGGAGGTCCCAGTAACCGTAAGAATACCTACTCATGTGTTTGTTTGCATGGTGACCGTAAGCCAAATGAACGTAAAGCTAATTTGGAGGCCTTCAAGCGAGGAGAAGCCAAATTTCTTATATGTACTGATGTTGCTGCACGAGGTCTTGATGTGACTGGTCTCCCATTCAGTAAGTCTTTTCTCGATTCTTGCCAGCTAAAAAATCACTTATTGAGTATCTATCCAGTAGAAGGGATTTGGTTAGAACCTAACCAGCAGGCTTCGCCTAGAGAAAAATTCATTTGTCAGCTCAAAACGTTGTTCTCTAATAAACATGACTTCTCCCAAAAAATGAAAGCAGGGCATTGGGTGCTACATTTGAAAATTACAAGCATCTAGCCGGATCGGCATGAAAATATGGCAACCTCAATTTAGGAGTTTCGGTTCAGGCATTGTTCTGTACTTCTTTTCTTCCCGATTTCATCATTTGATTGATGAAAGAGAGATATAGTTTCCCAACTTTGTATTTTTCCTCGTCATTCAAACTAAAAATAGCGCTTCCATTATTGACCATGTATTCCGCTGATTCATTAAAATAACTGAAGCATACTTTTAGAACTGGTGCAAGGATTTCTCTCTCTCCCTCTCTCCTTTGAATATTTCACAAGTTAACAATTCTTTCTTCATTTTTATTTTCATTCTACTCGGTTTTCTCTATGTGCAGCATGTATACTGGTAAAAGTTGTTTTTTTTTTTAGAATTTAAACATAGCCAGATCTATAACATTAAAACTTTCCTTTATCTTTGCGCACTGCCATGAAGGTCTTGTCTTTTTCAGTGATCAACATCACATTACCGGATGAGAAGTCTAACTATGTACACAGAATCGGACGTGTAGGTCGTGCAGAGAGAATGGGATTGGCCATCTCTTTAGTTGCATCTGTCCCTGAAAAAGTTTGGTATCACGGAGAGTGGTGTTCTTCCCGTGGCCGGAATTGTTACAACACAGCATTAACGGATCAAGGAGGATGCTGTATATGGTATAATGAACCAAGAGTGAGTATGAAAACATTTATTTTAAGTTAGTACGTATCTGAATTTTTGAGTAAGATATTTTATTGTTCTTGAAAGAAGACGGCAAAATTTTGAGCATCACTGCTTTATGAACCAGCTCTTACCAGGAGCAAACCAACAAGCAGGAGCAGTGAGATCGTTTGCGAACATGAAATGAAAGGTTTCCCTGAAAATTTCTCAAAACTGCTAGACAATTAATCTTGAGTTTTAAAGAATCAACTTTTCTCTTACAAATACTGAACTGCATTTAATCTCATTTAAATATTTAGATGGTTGAGTTTCCTTCCTCTCTCCTCCTGAGGTAGTCCTCTGAAAAAATGGTGTCTCTGTCTCCATTGTAAATCATTTTTTTCAACAGGATATGCATTTTTCATACTAACCTAAGTAATTCTAAATTACAGACTTTAGGAATATCTCACTTTGGTAGAAAAGTAAATCCAAGTTTAAAGTCTCATGCACTTTATTTGACGATTTTTTAATGTTTTGAATGCACTTACGTCAAAATGCCAATTATACACTGACAACATTTTCCTCCTACCTTCTAATATTACTATTTTTAGCACTTCAAATCGCAAATAGATCTTATGAGCTAAAAATGCAACAGTGAGTTTTGCCCTAGGGCCTGCCAGTTGCTTTGTCAAATCCCAGGCTGAGTCATACAATTTTTGCAAGTTTTCACAAAGGACTTACACGGTGACTAAATAATTTTTATAATGTGAGCATGCCTGTCCTCGGTTCTTTGCATGATGACTTTTTCTGTTCATAATTTTGAGGTTAGAGACCAGCGGATCATCTGTTGTCAAGCCTGATAGTCAAGATACCACCCTGCATCTGAAATGAACGTCCAATAACAGCCTAGAAAGGGACATTCATACTTGCATAAACGTACAGTTTGCTCTCTATTCGCACTTACTTTTTGGCTGATTGGAAGGCATAAGAATGTACTCGGTTAGGAAATGAGAAAAATAGAGGTTACAAAGTAGTTTTTTGTTTTTCTTTAATTCTAGATAATCTATCTGTTGCATCTTATAGTACACAACTCTCAGTGAAAAGTCATCATGGCTTACACACCGCAATCACTCACAAGGAGCCTGGTTTGCACGGAAAAAAAAAGAATTGCTGATTCAGCAATTGAATTGTTGAATCAGCAATTTTTTTTTTCCGTGTGGTTTTCTTTTTTTTAATTCTTAAATTTTTAATACTCTCCTAAAATGTTTAATTTAATTTTTTTTAGTACTTAGCTGAGATTGAAGATCATCTGAATGTCACAATTCAGCAAGTCGAACCTGAGTTGGATATTCCCGTTGATGAGTTTGATGGAAAAGTTGTTTACGGACAAAAACGATCCAATCAAGGTAATTTTTTCACAATTTCTCTCTTTTTCTTTTCCTTATCAAAACTTGCCCAATAGGTGCCATATCATGTAGAGCTTGCTACCAATCTTGATAAAACTAGATTAAAAGATAACATGCTCAAAAAGAAACAATGGGTCTGTTTCAAACTTATGCTACAGCAAAAAGAAAAGCAATGCCTGAAAAAAAGTGGTTGAAAATTCGCAATTGAGAAAGTCCAAACTTCACTCCTAGCCTTATAATTTGGATAAAAAATTAGGATAACCCCTCTGTATCAAATCATGTTTTCCCTGCTGTCCACTTTTTGAAGAGAGAAGCTCAGAAATGAAAAAAGGAAAAGCCACAGGTGGATGTAGCATGATTAAAAAGCAATATTTCCATCGATGACTTTTACCTATTATTGTTGCCAAAAACGGAAAAAGTCTTAACCTTTATTTTTTAATTTTAAGCAAATCGGTACAACAACCAATTGGTAGCACTTGAAAATTATCATTGAGCACTGAGAGATTTCCTGTCAATGTCATTGTTTGGATCCAATTCTATTTAACAGAGAACCTCTATGGTGATGTCATGCTGTTAGCATCTATACTTTGTGACGACTTGCAAAGCAACTCTCTGCTGCCTATTTTCTATAAAATTCCATCTCCAAGTTGAGGAGATAAAAGTAAAATTTCATGCTAAAAATGTACTTAATTTTTGCTTTTTTTCTGTTGTAAAACAGGTTCGAACTATGAAAATCATGTGGAGCAGATGGCACCAGCTGTTAAAGACCTATCAGCATTAGAGAGTAAAGCTCAGTTAACTTTTCTTCAAAGATCCTATTCTCGACTTAGAACTGCAAAAATTTAACTTAAATCGAGTCCCAAGAATTTCATCCTTGCTTGCGTACTTTTAACTCACTTCTTGCCTGTGATTACCATCTAGTTCATTTGATGTATTGGTTGCCACATTGTCTGGTATACCTTTCTTTGGACGCCACAGGTTGTCTGGCTGTTTCAACAATGGTAAGAACTGTAATGAAGATATCTCTCTCTCTCTCGCACACACACACACACAAAAAAAACCAGTTTTTTTGTCGGGTAACTTAGTAACTAGAAAGTGCCTGGCAAGCACTGTCCACAGGCTTTGATTATGTTTAGTGTTCGGCTGACAGTAATGGAAACATTTTCTCTTGAGTCTAGAGATCGAATAGTGTTCATTCCTCTCAATATGACCTACAGAACATCAGCAAAACTGTATTTCAATTAATATATGAATCATGGGAAAACATTTTTACATGTGGATGTACGAAACAGATTTTCCTGTAAAGAACTGCGCATCTGCATGTAGAGTTAAGACTCTTCACCTTGAACTTTTCATCTCCTGGCCTGAGATAAAGAATTTAGAGGTAGCATACAGTCAGAGCAAGAACTCTGTTAAATTTGATACCCTGTGACTTTTTTTTCAGCATCCAAAGAAAATAAAAGCATTTTCTTCGTGAAAAAAATCATGTAGTTTTTTTCATTCTAATTCATTTGGAACTTTGCATGTTCCAAGAAATCCTCTGCACGGGTGGAAAATACGAGTTTTATCTTTAATTTTCATTTAACACGACTCTAGTTTTAAAGACATTATCGCTCTTTCAGTGCAAGGAAGAGTGCAAAAAAAGCAAACTTGGAATTCTTTGTCAAATTCGGAAAAGCACTTTATTTTTCGACGTTATAAAATTTTTCCAATCCTTTTTCGACTCCTTTAAGCAGTTTTTAGAAATTAACAGAATTTTCACAATTTTTGGGCAAGCATCTTAATTTTTCTAGTTTTTGGAAGAATAAGGAAATGTTATGCAGCTATTATAACGCACTATTGTAAATGCAGCTATTGTAATGCACGTACATTTTTGGAACCTACAGAATTTCCAGTTTTTTGGGCCTCTATCTTCCTAATTAAAAAGACTTTGATGTGGAGTTTTCCAACTTTTGTGGCAAAGTTTGGAATGTTTCTATCTTTACTGAAAGGCACAAAACCTTTCCAATTTTTTCAAAATTATTATAGCACTTTGGAGGCTTTCAAATCTTCATCTCTCTTTCCTAGAAAGTTCTCGAATTTTTTAGTAAACTTTCCATCTAATTGGATGCCTCCTTGACTAATTTATGGCATTCAGGCATCAGAATTTTCCTACCTCCTTGAAAATCGCTCCAATTTTTTCTTAAATTTTTAAACATTCCTAGCATTTGGGGGATAAACGGGGAAAGTCGTTCTTGCATAGTCCCAACATTCTAAAAAAAAATTGACTATCAGTCAGAGTGCTTTAATTTAACCTTATTGCAGAAATTTTGGAAAATTTTGAACCTTTTCAAAAGAATTTCTTGTAATTACGAAAGAAAATTTCTTTCTGAACCCCTTTAAGCTGAGTAAAATTACTCTCATGATTTTAAAGTAAATGCTCTTCAAGACTTACTGAATATTTTCGAAATTCTGCCCAAGTACGAAGCTTTAAGAGAATTGGGCGCTTTCTGTTGTTAGAAAACAATTTGATTTTTAACTGTTTCCATAGATAAATGATAATTGAGAGTCGGAGTGGTGGGTATTTGTTATCATCGCAATGTAGCAAAGTGTTCTTTCACAATTTTTTAATTTACTTAGAAGTTGTGGCGAATTGTGATTCAAGATTTCTGAAGATATGGAGAGGTATTCCAAAATATGGCCACAAAAATATCACGATAGCTTGGGTTTCTCAAAAAAAAAATAAAGAAATAAATAAATAAAGAAATAAAAAAAAAAACAGAAGTATAACAATAGTTCTAAAATCTATTTCGTATAAACTTAACATACAACATTAAACCTAATACAAGAATTTCAGTGACTATGATAAAAATAAGAACTATTTTATTAGTAAAAATTTGCCTGCGCATGGCATATAAAATGCGATGGGCCTCTGTTAATTGTTCATTGGTATCAGTGATTCTGTTCCTTGCTCGGAGTAATGTTTCCCTTTGTGAACCCAGCTCAGCCAATACCTCAGTCCCGATTATTTCGGTTTCAACAGCTGTCCTTTGAGATCTACCAAGACTTTGACTGGTTCGCTCCAATGCATTGCGGCTCTCCAACAAAGTTTGCCGTTGTGCTTGTTCCATCCTGCACAAAAATCATAATACGACTGAAAGAGATGAAGAGGACGGAGAGACTCCACAGTACGGAGGCTCAGGGTGGAGATGAACGTTTCTATAATTATTTATGTTTTTTCAGAATGAATAAATCTAATCTAATCTAACACATATGTTGAAAAATGAAGGTTACAGTGAGGATAGACAGACTTCTGTAAAAATTAGGAGGCTTGATATTTATTACTTGATTAGTATACTTTTCAATTTTTCAATTGGTTTCTATACCTCAGAATTGTGGTATGAGATCCATAAGGATTAAGTAACAGGGAACAATTGCAAAAGAGAACAAGGGGTGGCAGTTTTAGAAATTTCCAAACAGCTAATCTCTACTCTCTGCAAGTGTGGCCCTATCGCCAAATTTCACACAAATGATGCTGCATTATGGATGCTGACTTAAAAATGTAACGGAAACAAGGAGAAAGAACTGTCAGCTAGTTGAGGCAACAGGTTGTACTGACGACAATAAGTTCTCACTTCTTTCCTAGGACAAAAAAATGGAGAAACTTCATCTACTGAAGGGTAGAAATGATAGTTAAGGTGAAAATGGCCAGTGCGGGAAGAGCAGAAGACATAAATTTCATAAATGGAGTCCACAGTTAAGGTCGGTAAGAGTAATCCAGTATCTACACAGCTGCACCCACAAAAATGTAGCCAGAACTTCATCTCGCTAGCTGAGTTTTTTTTTTTGTATGTTATTACATCCACTATCCCTTCGTCTTGAATAGTGTAACCTTTTGCCTTGCAAAACATAAAAGCAATGAGAAAGCGGAACCTTACCTAGCAAAGCACAGAAGAGAGCATGAAAGATGAACGAGTGGTAGAAATGCAGCAGATGATACTAAATTAAAACAGATATAGACTTGCACATCTCACAAATTTTTTGCACCCAAAAGTTCAGACCTCATTGAAATATAGTTTATTACAAGCAATGATGAGTACACGTATTGATACAGTGCTATTATGAATTTTTTCAAGAGTTACATTTCACACATTCTTTCGAGCACGGAGAAGGCTGACATAAAATGAAACCCATATAATTAATGGATTATAATAGAACACTGAATTGCTGACAAAAAATTGGTAAAGTTACGAGTGGCTATGAACTAAAATGAAGAAATCTGAGGTGTACAATTCCATGCTTTTAGCCAAACATCAAACCAAAAAAGAAGCTTCAGTGATAGTGATAAGAATTATTATTATTGCAAGACGTTGAATCAAGTAGACTGTGCATCCTGTATTCCTGGGTACGGATTCCGTGACAACTTTTAGTCTCCTGGCGCACCGATTGACGAGTGTTGAGCGCCGACCTTGCATCGGTGAGCTTGTCTGTGTCCTAAGGTCCTAATGCGCACGCGCAGCACTGCCGTGATAATAGCGAACTTCCATACCCACCCCATACTGTGTTGGTTCGGTTGTTACTTAAAACTTTACTTTAATGGTTCCTAAAAGAATTATAATTATTCTTATGATGGCATTTTTGTCCCTCACGTGTAAACAGTAGTATTCCATTTTTAGGACTTTAGCTAATAGTCTTCATCTTCTTGAAGTTATGTGATTAATTTTCTCATGCTTTCAAACTGAATCTGTGTTCAATAATGTCAATAGAGGTCTGCCTTCTGCTAACTTGTTGTACCCCCTTTCCTAAACAACTCACAACCCTTTCACCAAGAATTTATGTTATCATGATCAACCCCCGAAGTTCACTCTTTGACAGTAAATGGTGAAAATCGTATTATCTAATTGAATCATGCATCCAGATTACAACCATTCCTGTAACCCGATTGGGCACTGCAGTCAGGTACAGATTTTCATCTCTTCATAACAGTTATTATAAGTCACTTCGCTCATTCGAAATTATCAAGAGAGTGGTGAATATCTAGCTGATTTACAAATGTCACCTTTTCAACTCTCTCCAATGACTTCAGTATTTGTAAGCAGTCTCTACTAATCGCGCTCTGGGAAAATGTAGAACTCATTTCCCCTTTTGTAGCGTAGCCTCAGGAGACCAGTATGAAGAAGCACAGAGTGCGAACATGGTTTTGATGTTGCATCAAGAGTAAATTTTACATCTGTTCAAGATTCAACCGCAAAATGTATCTATAATTTGTCAATGAAAAAGCCTCCAGCATGATGTGGGTATCGGCACATTGTCAATACAATGCAGCTGATGCATTCCAAGTGAGGTGATCGTTGAATGGTTATAAATGATTGAAAATCTTTAATTTTCTGCATCTTGAATATGTATCCACGAAGCGATATCATTTCACCAGTCACTCTTTCAAAGGTAACGCTGGGATTTTTCCCAAATAACTTTCTAACTGGTTTCACTCCAGAATTCTAATAGCTTAGCATTGGCATCAAGCAAGTTTGTAGTCGTTCACTTTTGACTGTCATTTGAAGCACTGGTTATTGGTTTCCGCTCACAGAGCAGCACAACGTCAATGACATTCTATGTCAATTCTTGATAGCTAGAGCTCGCGCATCGGATGTTGAGACAGACGTCTAAGTATTGTTGATGTCACCACTTATCAGTGATGCCATCTGACTACGTTGAGTGGTGCTAATTCAGAGCTAATCAGAGATTGACGTTTGTCTCAATATACGATGCAAGAGCTCTACTGGATGGTGGCAGAGCAGTCGCTTGCAGACAGAAAGTAAACAACTATCAACTTATCTGACATGAGTTTGACACTTGTTTAATTTTGAGAAATTAAATAAAATCTGTAGTAAGTCTCACTCTCAGGGTAAGAACAGCAAAGCAGTTTTTTAAGTAAGATTACCTCGTTACCACTGATAATAGTTTTTTTATGCCTCTGATGTTTATCGTTGATGTGATTCTCTCCTGGAAGTAGCTCATCTTCTTTCCAAATACTTAGACTTTAAATTTTTTATCTTTAAAATGTATGTCTTTTTCAGCATGACAACTGCAAGCCATCCATGTACTACAGAGGTCATGTGGGCAATGAAATGCCGCAAGAAATATTCCCAGAATCTGTTGCCTCTTCAAAACCTGTTGCAAATGATAAGGACTTCAGCACCTTCGATATTGTCAGAGCAACTCAAGTAAGTATCTGAATTATTTTGATTTTCAATCCTTAATCTTTTGAATGTCTGTCATTGAATAAATCATCTCCTTATTTTTTAAAGAATAACACTCCCCTGCAAACTTTTGAGGATGTCATATTGTCTTAAGTAGTTAAATTGTGTCTGTTTAGTTGACGAACACGACTATTTAAGGGTGAGATGGTTATATTAGTAGAATAAAAATATGCCTCTTTTGACCTAGTCGCCGCATATATAACACAGATTAATTGTCATAAATGGGAATAACTGATAGTCTCTTTTTTAGCGCAGAGATTGGAAAAAAAAAATTCCTGAATTGAACTCCAAGAAATACATAGGGGTAAATCATGTTGCTTCCGAAATGTGACTTGATCAGAAAATTTGCTGGGCTGTGTAAACTAAATTCACTGCATCATCGGCCTCTTGCAAGCACTGTATTCAAAATTCAAAGGGTTAATTTTTCAGTAGCTCTGCTCATCACTTTGTGGCTTTTGTCTACAGAGGCACTCTTTTCATCCCTAGGTCTCCCTCTCGACTGTCAATTATTGCTACCCTTAATGAGGTATTTATAAATGTCTTGGTCTTTTGGATTTGATAAAGTGATCCCTTAGGGTAAATCAATCCCTTGATTGATTCATTGATTATATCTTATGATTTGTCCCAGACTAGTAACCCTGAATGTCTATCACTCTGCTAACATGAGCATTTTATAAACTCGAATCATAGAGCAGGGTTTTGTAGCTGTAAAAAATAGAAATTTCTAATTTTTAGTGTATTTTTTCCCCTTTCAACTTATTAATTTGCCTTTTGTTTCCTTTAAAAGTATGGTGCTCTAGAACGGTGTCGTGAGCTGGTTGAAGCAGGGGCAGATGTGAACCAGCCAGATAATGAAACGGTGACATTATTACATTGGGCAGCAATTAATAATAGACAAGACATAATCCGATATTATGTTTCAAAAGGGGCAATTGTTGATGCTGTCGGTGGAGATTTGCTGGCTACCCCTCTACACTGGGCATCAAGGTTCGTCTGTTTTTTCTTATTTTCTGTTGTGAGCAATAAATATTTTGCATGATAAACTGCTCACTACTTTAAGTATCACAAGGGTGATTCAAGATTCACCCGTTTGATCAAAAATAGAGAGGTCTCAACTAGGTAAATGACTTTTGCAAGAGTATCATTTTTTGAGCAGCTGTAAGGAATTTTTGCAGAGTTGTGGAATAAAGTTATTTATTTGCGAAAGTTCATGGAAAAACTCAGAAGTTCATTTCTAGGGAGAGAAGAAGCTGATCGAAAGCAGATAGTCGAGTTGACATAGCAAGGCCATGCCTTAAGCCAAGTTTAGCCAATCAGCAAAGTCATTTCCCTCACCTGACTACATTATTGAAGCCCGCTAAAAATAGCGTTTCAGTCGGGTCCAATTTTTGGCATTTTCCAAACAGAGCTTCTTTACCATTTAGGGTTGAAAAATCTAAAAAAATTCTTCATAGCGGGGGTGTGCGATTTTTCTGCTCCAGCCCCTCCCTCCCCACTCCTTCCTACCACACTTGCTACCTGCCACCTAGCTGTTGTTCTTAGCTGCCTCTTGGTTTTGCCGCATAAGCGGATCCAGACACTTCGAACCGGGGGAGGGGGGGTGGCAGGCAGAAGAGAATTCTAGGGTGCTGCACCGAAAATTACTCCTGGAGGCACCACCAATGAGCCCTGAAAGCAGCATATTCCAATCAAAAAGTGCAGGGTTTTTTAGTGTACGTAACGGACTATTACTTCCGTGAGGTGATGACACATCGCGGCGGAAAGCGCAGGCACAGAGTAAAGGAGCCCTGAAATAGAAAGAGATAAGAAGGGAGAGAAGAAAGAAAAGGACAGATACTGGAGAGAATTGCCAGGCATGAAGATTCGGACCCCCACTCCCTTCGATAACCGGCCGAGATGGTAAAGGTTTTCGCGGGCATTTTGAAATGCGCAGAAATCGGAACTTTCATTGCGGCAAGCATCGTTTCTCCGCAAGTAATTATTGCAGGAAGAAACTGATGGTACATAACAACTCAGCATACTATAATCTTTGTAGTGACATTCAGAAAATTTTGCAAGTGTAGCTTATATCTGGACAAATCGCGCAGACACATCGAAAAACATGGAAAAAACGACAGATTTCGGCGAAGCGCCACGTGGTGGCAGTTTTCCGAAATACAGTCGTTGGGTTCCTCCTTAAACTGCGTCAAAATCTGAATTTTGTGGAGTACTTGCTTTGACTTGAGAAGACTTCGGTTTTTTGGAATGTAGGATGCGTAAATTTACCGACGCAGGAAACTCTAACCTCTTGCCGACATGTTAAATTTGAAAATTTTACAATTTGTCTATTGTATTTTGAATGGAACATGTTTTGTAGATAAAGATGCATGTTTCAATCTGTCGTGTGGTTGATTACAAAGCTTGTAATTTTTTAAATTTTGATCGTATATTAGGCAGGGACATCTTGGAAGTGTTGTTACCTTGATGCAGTATGGTGCTGATCCAAGAATTCAAGATGCAGAAGGTGTTTCCTGTCTACATATTGCAGCTCAGTTTGGACACACAGCAATCGTCGCCTATTTTGTAGCAAAAGGAGTTGATTTAAATCTACCAGATCGAACCGGAATGACTCCTCTCATGTGGTGTGCCTACAAAGTTCTAAGGTACCGAAGGAACTTTCTTATCTATCTTTAATATTATTATCTGCATTTCTGCCAAAATGTGACATTCAACGGTAGGTTATTTGAGGAATGATTCCTGGAGGTGTGAAAATGTGTGATCTAACTTTATTGTTAGAGTGATTATTTGGTTTGTATTACTAACCAACCATTGGTGCCTTAGAATGTGTTGTACCACTAGGTATTGCCGCTCTGAAAATGATTTGATAACTTTCAGGTGCAGCTCTGTACCATGAGATTCTTTGAAGGATTCAAGTTTAGCAGTTTGAAAATAACATTGAATTGCACATTATTTGTCAATTTCCACTGTCCAGGTGGTTTTGTATCGGTTCCTGAGGTCCTCTATTTTTGTAGATTATTATTATATTTATTAATTTGAGCCCTATAAATGGAAAGTTTAACACTTTGCACCAGGGCTGTTCTATCAGTTGTCGGTAAGCTACCGAAACAGTTCTGTTAAGAAAAACTTATGATAAGAGCGCTCTTGCCGATAGCGATCAGAGTTTTCGGAGCTGGCGAAAATAAGATGTTGCCATTTGTACATCTATTTTACGCGCTGCTGCGCCAGGCAATCTGATAAACCGACACACGGGGCAACAATGCATTGAGTGCGAGCTCTCAAAACTCCGATAAGGCCGGCTGTTGTTGATATCATCGCCACTGTCGGTACTGCCGCCAGTTTCAAAAAGAGACGATGTCGATAGTTTTCCGGCAAGAATTCGTATGAACACCCCTAGCAGTACCTAATCTTGTCATATTCGTCATCAATATTATTTCGATTTTCTTCAACAGCTTGGATCCGACAAGATTACTTTTGACTTTCGGTGCAAGCACAACCATTCAAGACAACATTTATGGTAACACTGCTCTTCACTGGGCTATAATATCCAAAAACCACACAGCAATCTCAACTCTAGTCACCCATGGAGCGAATTTAGAAATACCAAATGCTCAGGTTAGAATAGTTCCTTTATAAATTTAACCTGTCATGGTCTCTGGTTCCGTTCTGAATTGACCCTATCAATGAACAATGAATAATTGAACCATGATCACAACCTGTGTCTACTGATCCAATCAGATCCGTGTCAGTTCAACAAAACAAGTTTATTTCAACAATTAAAATGTGTAAATGAGATGATGCTCAGTAATTCTCAGTTCTGTCTTTCTAAACATTCACCCAAAGGAAAAAAATTACTCATCGCAATACAAGTAAATGCAAGGAGCTTCGTTCTATCATTGTGTCAGGGCCACACTATCAACTAAGGAATTTCAAAACTGAAAAATGAAAAGTAATTCCAATTAGATACTCAAATTGAAACGCAAGTATGTACTAGTATCGAACTGAAGGGGCAACTTTTACACCTAAGATTGCAGTACTTAGAAACTTGATTGTGAGTCCCAGCGTGATAATAGCAGCATTTCCATGGAACAAGTAAAGAGTCCCTGATAAATTATTAGGGCTCGCTGTAAAGAGAAAAAATCCGAACTTAACTTGTCTAATTTTCTAATTTTACTTTTTTTTTTTTTTGCTGTTTAACGTTTAATCTGTTTTTCTATGCCAGCTGGCAGCTCATTTTTCTTTTTTTCCCCCTTTGTATCGTTTGTTTTAGGAAAACATTCCCAGTTTTTCTCTTTCCTATCTTTTTTCTGTCCAACATTAATTGAGTCATTTTTATTTTGCAGGGAGAGACAGCTTTATCATTGATAGAAAATCAGAAAGCAGCTCCTTGGTTTGGGAAAAAAGTCATTGAAAAAGTGAATGAATTAGTGAAACAAAAACGATCTCAAAGTTATATTGAAAAATATCTTAATGACAAAGTAAGATTATTTTCCTCATTTCATCAACTAGTCTGCATGTTCACCCCTATATGGGGGAAAAAAATTTATTTATTCTTCAAACACTGAAGATAATAATCTTGGGTATTTATTTTGCACCGAAGCTCTCATATTTTGAATCTTGTGATCTTACTTCCTTATTTTTAAAAACCAAATTAAATTTTGAATAATTATTCAACACTGAAGTCAATTCATTCTAATTATTATTTTGCTCCAAAGCCCTCCTTCTTTAATCTAGAGCTCTGCAAAATATCAAGGGATATTTTATCATCATTCATTTTAATTACTAAATTTATTTTATCAGATTTTGTCTCTTTCATTTTTCAGAGACTTAGGTTTTGGTGTATGGTCTCTATTCCGTTCATAGTATTTTATGCTGTTGGAACCATTCTCCAGTCAAACTTAGTCTATATATCGAAAGTAGCTTTAATAGTCTGTGGTTATATTATGATCAGTTTTATTGGTCGTTATATCTGTGATGATCGCTTGATGTTCTACCTACCAATCTCAATATATCTTGCTACCAAGGTCAGTATCTCTTCATCAGAAATTATGAAAATATGTAAAGGCAAATCTTTTCATTTGAGGCTAAAATTCATTATAAAATTGCAAAGTATGCAGAATGATCTATTTCGACAATTGCTGAAAAATCTAGGATATCGTTCAAATTATGAAGCTTGCGCTCTGTTTGCATCAAAGAATTGCTCTAAAAAAGTCTGGAAATTTTTTTTTTCGGAAGGAGCAACTAAACTGCACAAATTTTTTCAAAATGTAAATAGTATTATTACTTATCAAGTATTAGTAGCTGGTAATAGTTGCTATTCCACTTGTTTTTATCACAAAACTAACCAATAACTGTGCTTAGCTTAAGGCACATTTTGTATGAAGCAAAAGCAAGTTCTTGAAACCTTAATCATAGCTTTTTTGTCATTCAAATATCAGGTGGCAATAGTCAGAGAAGTCTTGATACAGTCAGAGAATTTTATTAGAGGGCCCAGAATTGTTACATCTAGAGATATACCCACAATGAGTGCGAGGCTCAGCTTTTCAAAAGGAGAGTTTTTTTTTTTAAGTTAGTAAAAATTTAGGAAATTTTGCCAAATGTAATCAAAGATTCCTACAGAAAAGTCTGGGAATTTGGATAATTGAGATCAATTACTACACTATGTATAACGTAAACTTATGATTAAATGAGTTTTGCATCACATATTGCAAACCAGGATGAGATTTTTGTAAGTTTACTGTTGCTTCTAATGGTTCGATTTTTGGACTCACGTTCAAAGGATATAAAAGTCTTACTTTGACTCAAACTGTCCCTCCAATTTTGTCATATAAACTCCAAGAAACTTTGTACATGAAGGGCTGGAATCAAGTTCTTACTTTAATAGAATTTTGTAAAATAAGATGAAATTGCAAAAATAATTTCATTGCAAGTTCTGTGTTTGATTTCAGTTTTGGATGTATGTGACATGGTTGTTGTGGATCTCAGCGGCCGTTGATTTTTCAGTTTCATTTCTATTTCTAGCAACATCATTTCTTCTTTGGTATAATTTTTTAAATGCATGGAGAGGTGATCCAGGAGTCATCTACAGTTCCCAGGATCAAAAATACAGGGTAAGTTCAATTTCTAAGAAGTGACTATTTTTAAGTATCAACCAGTGAAAAAATTAAAAAAAATTGATCGCCGTGATAGACTCAATTCTGCCACCCATCTTGTTTCCTACATTCATACATGCCCCCCCCCCCTTCAAAGTGCTAGTTATATGTAATATGTAATAATAAGTGCTTCATAATATTTGAATGCTCCTCTCATAATAGTGGTCGTTGCTTTTTCTCCAAGGCGTTGACTTGGAATACCCTTCGATAGGTCCAAAAGATTATACAAGATGCAGCGCATAAAAAATCCTAATTTTTTTGACAAATCAATGGTTAGAATTAAAAAAAAACAACTGCACATATGCATTGCCGTGGCTTCCAAGAGTTTAGTTAATTTTCTTACAAATTTGATCTATTTAAACTCGCAGAGAGACAGTGTATGTTTTCATTTAAACATTAATCTCTGAACAATTCATTATCAATTTTTATTTTATTCTAGTGGTAATAGCATCAACCCTATAATTTTGCTGAAAAAACGTAGTAGCATTAGCGAGAGTGAGGAAAATGATAGTCATGTTTTCAACATCTTTTAGATAACAAAACATCTAGATCTTCCATTGTATCCATCGTTTTGCTGGCATGGTCCGTTTGTTTTAAATAATTTCAGACAATTATTGAGCTGGCTGAAAGAGGAGGGTTTGAACCTCGACTTTTTTGCAGTACGTGTCTCGTTCGCAAACCTATCAGATCAAAACATTGCTCTGTTTGTAACCGCTGTGTGGCAAAGTTTGATCATCACTGTCCTTGGATAAATAACTGTGTTGGTAAGTTAACCGTATAAGTTGACATCTTAAGATATCTGCCTTCATCACACTATCATCGCCTCTTAGTATCTTCAATTATATATTTGTTCTTTGTCAGTCTGACTTTTTCATTCATGAGGTGAAATCTTCAAGCAGTGTATAGCATTTGAAAGTTCCACTTGCTGTTCTTTAAATTTAAGTTATTAAAAATCAGAAAAAACGAGAGCAGGCATTACTCAAACTCATTGTCAGTACAGGCATTTTAACTGTTCTTGACCTAGGGATGCTCAAACCAACTCCTGTGGGTGAACTACTAGTACACCACCTTTGAAAATACCAAGACATTCAAAGGAGTATGTCATTGTTGGACAGGACAGCTCTAAAAAACTGTTAGCTCCTAGTAATAGCATCATCATCTGGTACATTGGGCTGTTCAGCCGGTGTAACTGATGTATGCAGGTCATTTTCACCAGCTTCAAAAACTGTAACGGCTATTGGTAAAGATGTTTACTTATTATCAACTTTGACATAACCATTTCCATTGCTTACTCAAAACCCATTAATTACTTCTCTTTTTAATCTCTATCACTCAGAAGTTAAGTCACTGTGAGTAAAAATGTAAGTACTTTTCACCTCTGAGCTTGTGAATAGCCTCCAATCATTTCAAGAAGGTACATATGCATTTTGTTTTATTTAAATTTATTTATTTGTTAGCTTTTGTCTGTCTAAAAACTTGGATCAACTCAGTTCAAGTAACATTCAGTTTAACTCGAATAGCTAGCTATTTGCATTGTCAGAAATAACGAATGAATTGGATCAAAAGTGATTCTTTGGTGGCTATTTCCGAGAAGAACAATTAAGGGGATAAGTTGTCTAAAAGCCAAAAGGTTGATTAATTTACTCTTTGAACTTTGATTTCTCATCCATTTTGATCATTAAAATCGTTTGTCATCAAAGTTGACTCTGAGTTCCTTATACCTTCTTTTCCAGGAGTTGTTAGCCTGGAAAATATGTTTGTTGCTTATCACTCATTTATAATCTTTGTCGCTTTGTTGCATCGTTTGGTTGTTTAATTGCAAGCATATTTTAAAGTTGTATAAGTATAAATCTAAATTTTTCAAAGATGAATTTGCATACCGCACATTGGATTCAGAGAGGAGATTTGGCAAAACTCTTGGAATATATTCAAAACTCAAAGGAAAATATCTAGGGAATGGATCACTCAATTAGGATATATACTGCATATTTTAAAGTTGTTTTGCATCTAACTTTCTTCTTTTTGTATTTTTTCCAGGTTCAGAAAATCATCGATTCTTCGTCGGTTACTTAGTCATGTTAGTTGTAATGTGCTTTTTTATACTCTTTGGTACGGTTGTATTTTGGAAGAAATTCTGCGATTATGATGTCCTTGTTGACTTAAATTTTTTTGAAGGTATAAGTTTCTGACTTCTTTGCACCATCCAAAATTATTGCCATGAAATGATGAATTTCTAAGGATTTTACCCCTTAACCCTTTCAATACTACGGTAAGATTTATCATGGACACCCCACGAACCAGGGCACAAAAAAAAAATATGCCAGTCACCGGTTCTTTGAGCCCTTCTTTCACACCCAAATGTGTCTCTACTTTATCATACGTATAAAAAAGGTGTAGTTCATATCCTCTCCAACAGATAGTGTAAACTCCATCAACAAAGTGGGCTTTCAGGGCAGAAATATGTATGCACAGTGATAAAACAAGATTAGCTTGTCCGCGGCTCGGAGAATGCAGAAATTGGCAGCAGAGTTAACTTGTCCACGGTATTGGAAGGGTTCGAAAGTGGAATCATTTATGTCTTTGATGTTTAATTTGATCTCTTGGAACTTTGTTCAAAAGGTCTACATGGAATATTAACAGAAACTGTTTTCGCTGAGGCCAATTCCTCAGTGTATCATTTACTTCTCATTTCACCATTTTTTTAATTCACTATCATGAATTTTAACATTTTACAAGAAACTGCAAAACCCCTCTATCCTTTCTGAAAAAGTAAAGTGACTTATTCCAAGCAACAAAGTTACCAGGGTAAAAATGCAGTACCTAATCAAATATTGTAACATGAAGGGTCGACACATTTTTCCAAAATTGAGAAGCACGTAAGGGACTCTAAGAGCTAGAGGAAAGTGCTGCATTGTTTGCAATAGATTATTAGTAATCCATCACATTTAGCAATAAATTTGGTAATTCTAAGTTCTCACCTCAAAGTCGAGCTCATTTTTCAGTAGTACAAAGACTAGAAGAAAAAACTATCTCCAAGATTTGTTTTGAAGAAGGTATTCCTCACTCTAACATTTTTTCTCTTTTCCAGTTCTCTGGATGATGGGTCGATGCGACGCGTGGCTTGCCTGGGTCGCTTTAAATGCTTTTGTCCATTCTTTTTGGGTCCTTATGCTTCTGTCATGTCAACTGTATCAGGTAAAACACTTTTGTTCAGTTTGAAATGAGTCACATTAGCTTGGGAGGAATGGGCCTGCTGCAAACTTTTGCTAGAGCAAAACTAAGAGTTGTTTCTTATATATGATGCCTCAAAAATCACAACGAGCGCATCGGCTAAGTCTGAAATGCACTCATAACTTCACAATCTCCGTAAGAAATTTGCGGTTTTTTGAGCTTCTTGCTTCAAAAATGATACTACGGCACAGGTGAACATTTTGTTGGAGGAGTCATTCCATCGTCGGCAATATTCATCATGGTCGATGGCAATCCGCCAAAACACGAGTGACGGGACGAGATAACACTTGACCAGGATAAAACCAAATAACAAGAGGCGTGTTTACATTCATATTTTCCTCGCCCACCTTGATTGACCTTGAACTTTCCTCGAATTATGTGCGCAACCACGGAAGCGTCGGCCATGATGAATATTGCTGACGATGGAGAGACTCCTCTAACAAAATGTTCACCTGTGCCGTAGTATCGTTTTTGAAGTGGGAAGCTCTAAAAAACGCAAATCTCTTACCCAGATTGTGAAGTTATGAGTGCATTTCCGACTTTGCCGATGCATTCATCATGATTTTTGAGTCATCATCTGTAGGAAACAACTCTTATTTTTGCTCTAGCAAAAGTTTGCAACAGGCCTATTACTCTGCAAATAGTTGCTTCCCACAATTTTTGGTACCAAGAAAGAAATGTGCATGGTGAAATCGTTCCTGTGGAGAAATAATGCTTTCTTTTGAGGGGTCCTCCAAAATTTGTTTGAACCGTCCAGTTTGTTATTGCCATCAAAATTTGACTTTAAGCATTATAGATAGAAAGATGGCTGCCGCATGTACTTACTAACAGCCACCATGCTGCTGTTTAATTGTCATCAACATCTTATTCAAGGTTATATTAGTTCTGTGGTGTTGTGATCATGTCAAATTGTTTAAAACAGAAAGCATCTGAATGGAAAAATCTTGAAAATTCTTCACAAAATTCTTCAAATTAATCAGTAAACATGTTTAATGTGTTTTACTTTCATCTTAAAATTACTCATATTATTTCTGCTAACTTTAATTTTCTTTCATCAGATATCAGTCTTGGGTATGACAACAAATGAAAGGATGAACGCCCCTCGTTATCGTCATTTTGTAACAGTTGGATCAAAAGTTCGCAGCCCATTCCATCGAGGTTACCTTCAAAATATTGTTGATGTTACTAAGCTAGAATGTTTTGGCCTTGCTCGCCCTGATCCGACGGACTGGAGGACCAAATATGAGTTCAGCCAAACAATCGAACAGGAGCCGCTTTTGTTTTCTAAAGATCTACATGATGTTTAAACTTTAGCATGGTAAGTATATCCACAGATTTGATTCCAAATTAATTTGAAACTACAGTTAAACCTTGCCAAATCCCTCTCTACTGGGAACAAGGAAATCGTCTCCCTAAGGTGGGCTTTGGACTAAAACGGAATTCTACTTCTTTGCCTTGCATCCTTGAATTTCTCGCTCTTCTCTGGAAAAATTCTTTTCCCAAAGTGAATGTATGCACAAAATGCCCTCAGTTTTTTTAGATAAAGAAAAGCAGCCATGTATTGTCATTCAGTAAGTAAATAAAGCCATATTTACAACTGGAGTGAGATACTACTCACAGAGATAGTGATCCTAATTACGATGATGTGGAAGCATATCAGCAGCCTGATTGTTGAAATTTTTTGTTTGTCGGGACGACATAGATGACATAGGTTGAAAGGCGGAGCTAGACTGGTCGGCTATGTCTTATTGTTGCTTTGTCGTGCTTTTGTCAGGTGGAATGGATGACACACTCTCGGGGACTGAAGAGGTGCCGTTAGCTTGTCGTGAGTTCAACCTGATACAGGCACGACAAAGCAGCGATAAGACATAGTCAACCAATCACGCTCCGCCTTTTAACCTATGTCATCTATGTTGTCCCGACAAACAACAAATTTCAACAATCAGGCTGCAGGAGATGCCTGCTGCACCTGCCTGCAAGTGACTGCTGAAACTTTAAAATACAAGAGTTGCTGGTACGCTACCAGACTTCTCAGTTTATAATTGGGGGGAGGGGGGATGATGTGTAAGAGCAAGCTGCCTTGACCTTTGTAGAGCGGTGTTTTGATCCACCCAACCACACCCATGCGGATGGTGACAATTGCCGGCGGTGTCTGTTTCTCACTTTGTCACAGGCTCAGCTGTGTGACAGGTGCTGGTGCTATACTGCTGGTCAGGCACAGTCTTTCTTAATCTCATAGTTACCAAGACCTAAGAAGTTCTGACTTGACCTATTTTCTTAGCTTCCTTGATGGGAGAAAAAACAAAGATCTTTTAAAAAAAGGAAAAAACCGTCAAATATCTAAAAGCTGGAATCTTAAATGAGTCTCGTAGCACTTCTTTCTAGTTGGGACCCATACGTAAGTTCCGAATATGCAATTCCGAGCCAGTTGAACTTTTTTATATTTCTTACATGGGCTAAAAATGGGACAAGGGTTTCTGACAACTTTAGCAAGTATCCAACTCATACGTAGGAAACAACTGAGCGAGACTTTGCCCAGCAACTGCTAACTTAAATTCTTCAGTATGTTATTTAGTCCAATAGTGATGACGTTGTTAAGTCAGATGAACGATGTAGCTTAGGTCATGGTCATGCAAGAGTCAAATTTCAGTTAAAGTTCCGATGAAAAAAAAAAACAAAAACTGAAAAATCATCAAATGGCCTCCTTAAAGCAGGACTCTAATGTTTTTTCCTCTTTTGATTCTTTTGGATTTCAAGGTAGTTGCCACAGCTTATTTGGAACCCTGCCAGTAGAATAAGCTGAATGACAGGCTCAGCTAGCAAAGCTTGCAGCGTTCAAAAGTGGTTCAAACCATCGCTTGATCTGACAAGCAAATGCACTTGACATGAAGAATTTGTTTTGCTGTTAGTACTCCTTGTGAGGTATCTTTTTTCTTGACAGAAATATTTTCTCTCTCTATAGATGAGAGATTTTCTTTAAAACTTTATAAGACCATGTTAATTACTAACCTATTTTGAAAGTCTTACTACCCATATGAATGATTCGATTTGTGTGTGTTTTTTTATGTATCATTATATACCTTGAACTTTAATGTGAACTAAGTCTTAAAATGGCACATCATTGGTGCAGTGTTCCCTTACTTTTGTAGGATTTTTAATGTTTTTACAGGCCATAGAATGCACAAGTTAGCATGAAAGTTGGGCGAAAATTTATGCATGAAAAATCAATTCAGGAGAAAACGTTGATATTTCTTATCCACTTTCTCCCGATCATGGATAAAGACTTTCCAATAAAATACTTGTCAGTATTTGAAGCAATAAGTTACAATCAGTTTTCTTTGCCAATAAATTGTGTACATTCCAATTTAATCAGATAGTTTTGAGCCGCAAACGTGTCAGTTGAAAAAATTAAGTAGTTTTTCAAAAAACTCCATTATTTGAACCATTAGCTTTAAACCGATGTAAAGGTTCAGTTTAACATATTTGGACATGTCTTCTGTGAAATGTCTGTACAGTTCTCCTCTGAACAATGGTGCTAATATCTCAACTTTGAGTTCTCCAGCATCAAAATCCTTTTTCCTGTAAATGCTCAGAAATTATAAGTGAACGATCCAGTGCTGCTGCCTCTCAGCAAGTTCAAGTCCTTTTTTAGAAAGAAAATGTTTGGATCCCATGTCTCACCAGTCTGAGATGTGGATGAGGCCATAAGCGTTTGATTGTTTTTATCATGGTTAAGAGTAAAGCCACAAGTTTGTTTTGTTCTTTGACTAATCATCGAATTTGTAGCGTCATTTTTAAATATATAATTGCGAATGAACTTAACAAAATTAACAAAACTTAAGCTTATAAACTTAAAATTTTTAAAGGGTAAGCAGTGAGTCCCTTTGCTAGGATAGCAGCACCAAAAATGTGAGTGATTTAACCTTTTATTGAAATGCATTTTGTTGAGTGTGATTTTTGTCCGCCTCAATTGCAAGAAGTCACAGTGATTGTATAATACTGATTTATTTTGTGAATTTATTCATTGTCCTCATGTTCTTTTTGCCTTGACAAGTTTACAAATATGTAAATTTTCGACATTCAGATTACTGAATCAACTTCCGAAGAGGAGCTCTGCATGAAAAGTCATTTTTGCCTGTACCACCAGCCCTGTCATTTGTCTCATTATTGTTCTCAGTGAGGCTATTTTTTTGTATCCCCTCAGGAGAGAAGGCTGGCTTAAATTTGTCTTATATATTATAGTTTCTTGAGCATATCAACATTGTACATACCTACTTTTGATAGTTCATGAGGCAATGAAATTAATTTATGCTCTCTTATACTTATGTCTTTGATGTGGGCTTCCCACTAAATATTAAGATTTTTTTGATCACCAGAAATTGTATGACTGATTTTGTTAGGAATAAAGAAGAATTTAGCTTACTCAATAGAAGTTACAAGTTTTTTTTACTGCATTTCTGAAGTTTTTGACCGATTTGAATCAGCATCAGAAAGACGATTTTGAAAATGTAATATTCAGTCTTGTTGTAAGCGAAAGCCACAAGAAGAAAACCATGTACTTCTGAACAAAATATAAACAAGTAAAACAAGTTGGCCGAAGTTTCTATCAATAAGTAATTGTTAAAGCATATGGCTTCTCAACGTTTGGCACTGTATTCCTAGGCAACTAATTAATTGAAGCAATTTAAGATTCTATAATGTAATAATGGCAAATATACAAGTCCCATACTGATGTAGCGATCAGAGGCATAGGGCGGGTGTCTTTTCTTGCCTAGCCTTTAATTTCCAATGAACTTATACATGCAGCAAAGCCCAGTTTATCGTTGCAATTTTTTGATCAGCAAACATTTTATGCTCCTGGTAGAAGATTCAGACTCGACTCAGAGACCTGATCCAATCGCTGCATAGATATATCTCAACAAAACATCTTTTTATGTATACTAACTATGCTTCATCACAACATCACCGAAATGCATAAGAAGGTGTCATATCGTAATGAGATATCTGCTCGAAATTTGGACCAGAATTCATCAGAATTTTGAACCGAGTTAGATTCTTGGATTAAGAGCACAAAACACTGCAGAAATGGACGGATCATGGATTAATTTATACGAGTAGGCAACTGAAGGCTATTCGAGAAAAGAAACAAGCTCTGTTGTGTTCCATTTTTTGGATCATCAAGACCAGGACAAGTGTCATTACAGAGTTGTGTTAAGGGCCTCGGGAATGACTTGCATGTTCATCATTTATAGGTTTAAATCTTATACAGCTCGGTGCAATTAGTTTCTCAGGAGTATATTTTCCTCATCCAGTGTGCAGTGTACACTCTCAAATAGATACAAAAATATGAGATTGAAAATTACAATTTTATGGCCATCATCATCAGATACTCTGGAAACAATGTGATTGTCCATTTGATGTTTTCTGACTTGTACATATTTGCTAGAATATTGTCTGAACACACCATGCTTTTGTCAGCAGTTGTCAGTTTTGTTGTTCTGTTATTGTTTAAAATCATGTTACTTTTTGGTAGCTCCCACTGTTTGCAGTTGGAATAAAGTATTTGGAGCAACATTATGATGTACATGTGTGTTTTTTGTGTGCATTCTTAAGCCCCCCCCCTTCCCGTATCAAGTGGTATGTTTGTATTTATCACACAATTCCTTTTACTGCAATTCCTCTTTGCAATTGATAGAGCAGTGTACCTACCAACGTAATCGGTATATATTTTCTTTCTGTGGATTTTTCCTTAAATCATCAATGAACTTTACATTGAAGTGTCTCATCGTGGGGAGAGGACTTTACAAAAACCGACCTTCTTTTTTTTTTAGAGGGGTACCGACAGAGACAATACATTACATACACACTAAGAGCTCGACCTAAACCATTTGCATTGTTTCCAAATTTCCATTCCTTTTTTTTCGAAGAGAAATATGTCAAATTTATAGCTTGAAATATGTACAAAATATTCTGCCAAAAAAATATAATACAGCCTAAAGCTGCAAAATCTAAGGAAGTTTTCAAGAAATGACGTTGACTGCTTTTCCAAAGAAAATCTTAAGTATGACAGGAAAATTTGCAACATTTCAAATGGAGGTATGTGGTTCTGCAATTTGGCCATCAATGTGGAGCAGTTAAACCACAAGACTGCAGGAGCTTATTATGGGTTAAAATGAGACTTTTTCTGCCTGAAAATTGGCTTCAGAAGAGTTCCTGAATTGGTATAGGTAGTGTGTACTCAGCACTATTGCATCATCATTTTATTTATTATTTATATTTATATATAAGATTGTATATTTGTATATACTCAGTTAAAGAGAAAGTAATTTTGATTTGTCATCGGCGACAAAATTCACAACTTATTGCTAACTTCGTCCTTTAAAATAAACAGAGGAAAATGGAACGCATGAAAAACCAAAACAAAATACATAAGCAAAAATAGTGTATTTTCTTCGGAAAATACACTAAAAAAAGAAAGGGGAGATAAAATCCAAGTATTCTTTTCAAGTGTTGTTTTAGAATCTTCTTATGTAAGGAAATTTTTTTATTGCACGGAAAAAAATGACATTGCGGATTCAACAATTTTGTTGTTAAAAAAAAGTGTCCGACACGTTTTAAAGTAGATTTTACAATAGAGAAAATGCTAATTGAATCACCATCGTGTTTGAATTATCTTTTTACCATTCAAAACATGTCGGACTTATTTTTTAACAATTTAATATTGTTAAGTCAGCAATCTATTCTTTTCCTTGCGTCTGAATGCCATCTACACCAGCAACAGCTGAATGCAAAATTGCATTCAAAATTTGATAGGTAGCTCCCATTGATAATAGAAACGTAATTATTTCGATAGTTATGAAAGAAAAACGAGCACGTTAGCAAGATTGGGAACCAACCCGCATCCTGCGTGTGGCGCGGAGAAAAATCAGGTTTCTCCGACGCGCGCGGGAGAGAGACTCTACCTGCTCGTAGTTCCGCGACTTTAGCCGGTTGGAGAGAGTGTCCAGCACGCCTCCCGAGACCGCTCCCACGGGCAACCAAGAGAGGCCGCGGAGAGACATCGCTGGCGCGGGTTTAGCCGGCCTCCTCTCATGGCCCAGTGGAATCTCGGTCGGACCCGTGCAATCTTAATGTTTTCCCAAGAAATGCACGGGAAAAATCCGTTCATTTACTTTTCTTTGTAGTTAATTCTTCATTTCGGACTTTTTTAAATTAGGAAGCGGCTAGTGTTGGATGTAAGAGGTCTCCAAGTTGGTGCGGGTATTTACAGTATTTTTTTTTCCAGGCCTCTTCCATGCCACAACACTCCTTCTCCCTAATTTAATAAAGATTGTTTAGAAAAGGAAATAACGCATTTTTCTCGAGCATTCCTTGGGAGGAAACCATGATTATTAAAAAAGATGTTGCCTTCTATGCAAGTAACTGCTTTGAAAACTTGCTCATCCCTAAAGTCTACTTACTCAATTTTGTGCTCGCTTACCCTAGTAGCACAACTCCCATATATTATACTCATAATATACATATTTTATAGATTTTTTCATACTTATATTATAAATATATTTTATACTATAGAGTAAGATATACCTATTTTATACCTATAATCTACCTATATTATAGGTATAAAATTTATATTACTTTGCGCTTTTTTCTACATATATTATAGGTATAAATATATATTTTATACCCATAAAAGATGTATAAGGAATTTGCTCCCCACCCCCCTCCCTCCAAAAATTTCCTTGACAATGCTACCTCCCTAGGCTATGTAAGAGGTGAATGGTCTCAATGGTCCTTACCCCTACTTTTGATTCATGATTAAATGCTTGCGTATTAAACCTGCAAGATGAAAACGTTGTTATTCTATTAGGAGGGTATGCATGAGCTTTTAAAATATACTTGATGCCATGGGTTTCACTGCAACGGAAGACCTTAACTTGTCGAGCTCTGGACATGCAACATAAAATGGATAAGTAAATGATGCAACTCACCTGCAAAATTCAAAGTGGTTTTAACAAGCGAAGTAGACTGATGAATTCAACAACTGCGAAATGAATTTTAACAAAGTCTGCCTGGTTTGAGTTTGGATCCAACGGTCAGATTCTGTTAAAAATCTTATACGAACAGCTGTCCATTGATAAGAAGACATTCACATTTTGATCTGATGTAATTTCATCATTCTTCATCTTACTTGCCACGGATCATACAATAGAGCAGATCTTAATACAATGAGGATGATGAGTAACTACAGATCCTGATTTACATTACCTACATATAGTACCATTATCCTTGATTTTCCTTGCATTTCCTAATCATTTCTCAATACGTAATCTGACTCTTAAAATTGCAACACTTCTTAGCTTTACCTAATTCTTGCCATATCAGATGTCAATCTCGGCCTACATTTCCATTAAAATCATACTCGCTTGAGTAATGAAGAAAACAGAAACTCATGGTTATCGTCAAAGTGATCACTGAATCTGTGTCTTCTATTAGCTGTGTCCAGGCACATTGAGCAATCTGCTTGAGGTACTTAAGTATTTCCTTCTCTTTACCTCTAGGATTGTGAAAATGCTCAAATTGATGTTATTTGTCATGATTTCTGGGGTGGTTAAACTAGACTGCAAAATATCGCATTGATTAAATCAAGTATCTTGACACATCTCGAATTTTTTTCCCAAAAAAAGAACAGTTGCCCGTGAAAATGAAGAATCATTTTAAACCAAAATATTGGCAACATTCAGAGAATTTAAAGCAAGATCTCTTTTGAAAAAAAAAACCTTGCATTCGATGGAGTTAGCGATAACTGTATTCAATGCAAAGTTTTCTCCAAAAAGGATCCTGCTTTCATTTCTCTGAATTTGGCCAATTTTATGGATTGAATTATATTTAAGGCTCATGCCCTGGGGCTGTTGTTCTTTATCGACTAAGAACCAAAAATCTGCCGAGATATTTGACTTAATCATTGCGATATATTGCACGCCAGTTTTAACACCCCTGAATATGACATAATACCTTAATCAAATTTTTCTGCTCAAAGAGCTGCCATTTCAAGGAGAAACCACACCGAAGTACACTAGATTTAACGTGAGAAAATGACAGAACACAGAACATAACAGACCGATAGATTTACATCCATCGTCATACAGGCATTGATTAACTCTCATCAAGGGCATTCTTTGCGGTTATAGGCTTAGAACAAAAGCCATCACAAATTGAGACTAAAGTAAAGTATTGTTTATTGTCACCACCCACCAGTACCTAAAATGCCATCTGACTGCATGAATTAACCTGTTAAGTAGTGCTGATTCAGAACTGAGCAGAGATTGACATTTTTCTCGACATACGATGACTCTGATCTAGTGAGCGGGCTCTACTCCCACTGCTTCTGTATCTTGGGAATATACTTCAATGAAGCAATTTAAGAGAAGACGCAACTTAATTTTGGTGTGCGGGCTAAATTTTGATGAGTGCCCCATTATCATTTTAAGAATTTCGGTAATGATTCTTGTTCACTAACGCGAACAGAGCCTAGCCTGCAGTGCTGAAAGAATACGTCAGGCCGCAAGCTGTGTTGCTTATAACTGAAATACCTACTACGGCTCTTTCTTCCTGCTCTCATTACCTGAATGTGATAACGATTTGATGACATTACCATGAACTATCTTAAGAAGAACACCATGTACGTACTTATGAAATAATGACCAAAGAGGAGTTGTTGAAAACCATAAGAACAATGGAATTAGTGCCTATAGAGAAACATAGATACAGTCATTACTCCTAAAGAGCTTGGGTAAAAGGTAATAACTGATGCACATGGAAACTTACAAAGCCAGAAAATTTTCCTAATCAGATTTCAACGAGTATGATTGTGTTATGTTATGTACCATGTACCGCAGTTTAGGTTAGGAAGATCAGATGAAGATGTTCACGCCAGAGGCTTCTAAATCACTGAGCACTTAAAGTTGCATTAACCGGTGTATTCAATTGAGAATTAAAGAGAAAAAAGACACACAATACAGAACCAAAGAATTCTCGCGGCCTCTGAAGGAGCCAGGAGCACATAGAATTGAGTTCTTTCGAGGATTTACCCCATGGTAGCAAACCAATCATCACGAAACAAAACCACAGATCCACAAAATAGTAATGAGACTGGTAGGTATCTATGAGCCGAACCACACATTTGTGAAATTACGAATTACATTACACAGGTACTTGAATGAGAATGAACTACACTTTAATCATATTCACATGCCAACGGGCAAAGTGGATAGCATAGCATGACAGATGCACATGCACATAAACGAACATGTTGCGGCGCGGGTTAAATAGAGATAAGATAGGCGATGCGCTGCGCATACCCGATGGACCAGGGGGAGAGGGACAGAGGGCGCTTCTCGCAGTGGGAAACCCATCTCTCCGCGCCACATCCAAGAGCGGGGTAAAACCTGACGCGGACCCGCGGTATAACCTAGGCACAGCATGCCCCGCGGAGCCGCCTCTTAGGCGCCTATGTGGATGGGTAAGGGTCCAAAACTTCAGAAGCTTGTTCAGTTTGTAACTCGATTTTCACCATGTTTCTATCATGCCGAATCATCAGCATCTATCACTGACTGTCCTATAAAGTAAAATGCATTACCTAAAGTAAACAAGTGAACTTGGCGTGCTAAATGAATGCAGGCGGCCGCCGCTTTTTTATAACCATCCCGTTTGACTCATTTGAATTCCCCCCCCCCCCCCCCCCCTCCCCCTCACATTTGAGGAACGCCGATTGAGCGCCGCCCGCAGCGCACTATATGGTCCAAAACTCAAGAAAAGGAAGAAATAAGTCGGATAATGACTGAAAGATCACGAAAGTTTTGTTACTGATGTATTTTTGAGTCGATAATTTCGGATTTGATGTCAAATTGCCAACATTTTATCACCCTGAACGGTCCTATTAATTGTAGGCAAGTTTCTCGAAACGCACACTGACGCCTACGAACCTAAAGTGATACTTCAAGCATTGCGCAATGCGTGAAGTAGCCCCTTAGGTTTGTAGGCGTCAACGCGCGTTTTTATCGCACTGGCATTGCATTGCATCGGCGCGGCGCGCGGCGCCCCGACGGGCGGGTTATGAACGATCTCTGCGGGGAGAGCTCCCGAAACTCGTATATCGTGTAAATTTTTTTTTTTAAATTTTCGACTTTTAAAATTATACACTGGTCGTGTGAAGTAATGAAGTAATAAGTGAACTCTCAACGTCTCAACGCTAGATGAAGTATAATAATCAAAGGCAGGTCGGGCGCCATGCGCGCTGCGGACGTCCCTGTGCTCTGTCGGAGGTAGAGTCCCTTTATACCCAGAGTTAAGACAACTCACTTTTGGTTGGGCTGAAAGTGGCCTAAAAAAAAATCCAATTCTGATTGGTTCTCGCTCATGGAGGCCGAAACGAGTGCATCAAGATGGCGGTACCTCGAATGTGAACAAGAATAATGAAAATATTACCTAATTGTGGTTTATCAAGAGTAAATTGTTATTTCCATCGGTCCAAAATGAAAATAGATTAAGAAATTATTCACAAACCAATCTCATTTTCTTTTTAATTGATCAATTAGTTGATGTTGTTGTTTTTGTGTGACAGACATCGCAGGATTCCTGATCCTTATCCCTCAATATCGTTCGTTTGGGTGCACTCGTTTCGGCCTCCATGGCCAGACAAGGCCGGCTGCCAGTCAGCTGATAATCGAGTTGTCTTAACTCTGGGTATAAAGGGACTCTAGTCGGAGGACCGCTAGGAATTTGGGAAATTCAAATTTACCGCCTTTGATTGTTCAGAGATTTCAAAGATTATCATGTCTTGCCTAGTCTTGCCATTGGCATTGGCTGACCTGACCGACTGGTTGAATCTTTGGTCAGTCTCATTCTCTCATTATTCTATGCTTTGGTGTTGATAAAAACATTCTTATCATTATCAGAGAAAATTCAATTATTCAATGATCAA
The DNA here is from genome assembly GCF_918797505.1 of Bemisia tabaci. NCBI lineage: Eukaryota > Metazoa > Arthropoda > Insecta > Hemiptera > Aleyrodidae > Bemisia > Bemisia tabaci. The sequence goes on along the minus strand of NC_092794.1, from coordinate 13,092,628 downwards.
TGCTAATATTGTGATTGTTGTGCGCTGTAACGTTGTGCTCTGAATACTCAATGCCTGTTATTAGTCGTAAAAATTAAGAATGAGATCCTGAGTAAAATATCTTGTATCTATCTCAGTCTCAACTTACCACCCGCCTCCCAGAAATTCTTTGCACTTATTCAACCTGTATTCACTGCTTGACATAGGTACAACTTGACATTATTTAGGTATATTTTGTGCATGGATGATTTTCAGCAAGTGAATATACCCTCATTTACCAAACCACTATCGGTATCCTTGAAAGCCCTGGTTCGAATCAGTGGCTGAGGCCCGTACCATGGTCCTCAAATAAACAGCTGTCTCTGAGTTTTCTGACTGGGGATGATGGATTCCTGAACCCCTGAGCTCACCTTATCTCTGATCCTGTTAAAATCTTTGTTTGAATCTGCGTTTGTTCATCTAATCGTTTCATGTCTTCTAAAGTTAATCTGTCTCCTCTCCTAGGTGTCAAAACATTGTTAAAAGTCCCTCGCAGGAAACATTCGCAGGCTGACTTGTTGCTGATCAGAAGGAAGAGGCTCTAACTATCCTTGATAAATGACATGCCAATAGCTTGACTAACTTTCAAAAAAGGTCGCAGCTTACCAACATTTTCTTCGGGGAGACAGGCCTGCATGCATCATGGAAGAGGGGCTAACAATCTGATTTTTAGCATGCCTCCTTGATGAACTTTCCAATCACACAATGAAATTTTAAGCTTGAAACTTTTTCTGGCCTTTAAATAATCAAAACCCTCCAACAGCATGTTTAAAAGACTTATATGACGGTGTAAGTCGGCAATCACATAACTCGTTTGCGGTGTCTGTAAATCTCCGCCTCCATGCTATTTTTTAAAGGAGAAAAAATTGACATCATTCATTGAAGTTTTTGTAGAATTTTCTTGCCACAGAGAAGAAAAATCACGACAGCTTTAAAGAATTGCCGTTGAGCAGTTTTCCATTGAAAAAATAAAGTATGACAGGAAGTCTGCAACATCGCCAACCGAGTTATGTGATTGCTGACTCACACCGTCCGTATCCTGTGATTCAGGGTCAATTCTTAGCGCCAAAAATGCAAATCTCTATGTATTTTTGCCGTATATTCTAATAATTGAAAAAATTATTCAAAATGCTGATGGAGTCTGAAAAAGCATCTTATTCTTGCTATCCTCAAGAATTATTTCCCTTCTATAGACAGTAGGTAAGGAGGAATGTAGACAGTTTTTTGTTCATCTGAAAAATTGTGTTTTTCGAAATACGCACTTCTGCAGTTTCACCATCGATATTGTACATGTACCCCCTAAGTATGTTTTTACTTCATAATGATTTTTCATTGTTTCAGGTATGACTGAATGTTTGGCTGAAGTGATGATAAAATTTTGAATTTCTGAGCAATCTTGTGCAAGAAATTTTCTCATGCCTCTGGAAAGAACTCGCTCAACCTTTGGCAAACCATCTAAAAGCAAACGGGTGACCAGTATGCCGAAATTTGATGGAGAGGCTGCTCAGTTGTACGTCAACTTAAAGTCAGACACAGACGCAGATTTTGTTTTGCCGCAGCCGTTAAAATCTAAGTTACACGATCTATTTAGCCAAATTGAAAAGGAATTCGAAACCATGTACCTGGACTACCTGCATTTGCAAAACAAAGTGGATATTTTAAATGATAAGTTGGAGCGTGAAACTTATGAAGAGAAAACTTATGGAGACCTAGCGGAATGCGACTGTGCAACAGCTGGTAAATCTCGAAGTAACTTGAAACAGAAAAGTGGTCTACATGGTGGCTCATCTCAGAAATTGAAAACTGCACACAAGTTAAAAGCTCAAACCAGTAAAATTGTCTCCAGCTTCAAAACACCAAGTATCACATGCTCTTTGGTCAAAGAATTTTCCGGTCATCGGGATGGGGTCTGGGATGTCGATGTACCTGTTACCAACCAGCCACTTGTCGGAACAGCATCTGCAGGTAGATATTTCAGCACATCACACAACTCAAAAATGTGAAATCAAAATACTGAAAAGGACCACAAAAAAGTGCATTATTATTTGAGAGAGTTATAGTACGGATGAAGATTCATCCTCCTTTACAAGAGAGCACAGAAAAATTTAGAAAAAAATACTTATAATTATTTTTTGTGACTGGACCATTTTCCTGTAGGTAATCCTTGAAAGCCTATTCGTTGGTTTCTGCCATTAATTCAGAAACTTTTTTTGAGATGATATAGGTACTCAATTCAATTCTGAGTCAATGATCAGTGCCAGCTTCAATAATCTGAAATATAGCAGCAAGTTGATGCGAATGTTGTTTTTTATCCCTTACTTCTCTCCTCCCTAATTATTGATCTCTGAAATTTGTTCACAGATCATACAGCAAGAATTTGGAATGCTATCAGTGGCCATTGCTTACTTCAGTATGCTGGTCATAGTGGCTCAGTAAATTCGATTAAATTTCACCCCAACAAAGATCTTGCCCTAACTGCCAGTGGTGACCAGACAGCTCATATTTGGCAAGCTCTTGTTAATTGGGAACAAAGTGTGGTATGTTCATGATATTTTCATAATTGTATGGCATCAACGAGAATCAATGTAACTACAATATCTATCCAATTTCCTATTGTATTTCAATTTTTTACCCAGAACCTGACAACACACCGCCCTAAAATGTTAAGCTTATTCTCCATAGTCTTATGGAAATATGTATAATATTCTGAGTCATTGTGCTGCTTAGTTTTTGCTCAAAAAAATAAAATTCAAGAGGGAATTGAGCAAGATAAAGTGTAGTTCGGCTCGCTCTAGTTGAATGTGTCCTGTTAGCAATAATTTATCCCAGACACATGAGACATGTTGTAAATTTTTTCAAGATCTTTGTTGAAATACCAGCTCTCTTACTCAACAATGGTTAGGAAAACTTTGAGTTCCTTACTCACAAGTAAAACCAAATTCTATGTGACTCAAGTGAAGCACTATAACAGTGTTGGTAGGCTTCTTAATCAGTTAATATTCCATCCCTGCCCTGTGTCGTTTTAAGTGTAAGCAACGGGCAACAGCTGAGCTGAAGCACCAAGATTGAGGTTGTCGTATTGTTATACAGCAGAGACTCTTATGAAACGTTTAGGGTGCCATGGAACTGAAGTAGATCACGGATTTTTATGAGCAAGAAATTTCAATGTATGCATCGAAAAGCGTTAACATCTTTGTCACGAGTTGCTTTCGTTGCACACATCGTGTTCTACAAGAGATTTTGATGAGAAAACATACATCATGATGCTTAAATTTACACCTTGTCCAGTGGTCCTTTGTCTTCTAATTCTGGTTGAACGTTCTAATTTTATAATTTCAATTTTCTCCGTAGAAAAATAATTCGGACGAAGATATTGATGCAGATGAAAATTGTGGTGAAGACAACACTCCTGTTCCCATTCTAAGGACACCACTGTGTGAGTTACGAGGTCATGATGGGGTTGTTGTGGCAGCAGACTGGTTGCCAGGAGGTAATCAGGCAGTCACTGCATCCTGGGATCGAACGGCTTCTTTATACGATGTTGAAAGCGGACAGATGCTTCAGTGTCTTTCAGGTCTGAAATTTTCCTTCTTTCGTAATATACCTCTGTTTGTACATATTTGTTCCATGTGTGTTTAGTGTTTTCAGACTGAGAGGAATAAGTTTTAAAGGAATCATTGGAAAGTTAGAAAGCCAAGCTAAGTTCAAGTGGTTGATTAATTTAGGAGTGAAAAAAGTGAATAAGAGCTTAGTCAGGGGCGTAGCTAGGAAATTTCTCTGGGGGGGGGGGGGCATGGGACCACCTCTCGTGGTGAAGAGAGCGGCGGGGGGGGGGGGGGGGGTGAGGAAAGTTAAACTTTTTGAACATTGTCCAAAGTCTTCTCAAAATTTATAGCCTTTAAAATGGAGAATTTGCATGCAAATGTTTTATTTCTTCATCTAAAACTGCTTAAAGAGCTGATTTCGCAGTATTTTTTATACTTTTTTACTAACATGGGAATTCGTATAAAAATAGATTTAAAAGTGAGAAAATGCACCGCCTAGTGACGTCATCTGGCGGCATTTCCCATTTAAACACACATATTTTAGCAGATTGGGTTATTTTGTCATATCCTCTCCAATAATTGTTCAATTCATGAACCAAAGGTATCCTCGTGTTCAGTTCACTCAGTAGTTCCCACTTAAACAAGGAATTCATCAAATTTCAGACACCTGCAAATTCTCTATTGACTCTCATAGTTACTCTCTGGTATTTCTATCAAGTCAGTTTCATGACCAGTTTTCTGTTGTTTTTCTTATAATTCCTCTAATTCTTCTTTAATGCATCTTTACTTCAGCCATTGAGTTGGTGACCTTAGGTTTTTCATCTATCTTAAAGCACACAGTCGAATGATGACGCACATGCCTTGTGAGTAGGAGCGCAGAATGTTCTTTGCCTTAACAATTTTTAGCATTTCCTCAGGACATTTTACTCTCTCCTTCATTCATAACAGCACAACCCCCCCCCCCCCCTCACACCCCAAAAATGTATGCAAAATATTACCTACCGCTTGGCATGACTTAAAAGTAAGGATCTCATTGTTTTTACATTTTTAACAGCCTTCTCATCTTTTCAAGTGACTAGACCATGACTGGGCAAAATCTTTATGAATTAGTCGAATACTAGATCTTATGTCATATTATTATGTGTTCAAGTTCAAAATTAATTTGTATTATAAGATTCTATTTTACATTTTGGTAGTTTTTTTTTTTTTATTATTATTATTTATTTATTTGCTTTTTCATTCAATTCTTTGGTATACATCAGCCAACATATCAGCCCTGATACAAGTCTATCTTTACATTGGCATCGTAATTAAATTACATAGATGGCCAACGAAATTTTTTACAATAAAAGAAAAATTGCAGTATCACTATTGCAATCAATGACTCGTAAAAATTTTGGTTGTATTCAAATGGGGTTTTCCTTAAATTCCTTCAAGGAGTAAAAGGCTCATTTGGAAGTTTTGTATTGATGAAAATGTAATAGTATTAAGTACAATCATCAGTTTTTCAAAATCACAAAAATGTCTCCCAACTTTCTTTTCTATGATACTGCTGTGCTAAGTAAGAATGCCGTAAATCCATCAAGATTTTCCCTCGTTTTTTGGAACTTAACACTTTATGAAATAAAAACTGTTCCACCCATGCACCTCAAATTTTCAGGTCAAGTTTTTGATAGTATTTGCAAAAAATTTTGTAAAAATATTGTCCCTAGATACACAAGTTCTTCTGCTATGATCTTTTGTTTTCAAAAAATTTAAAATGGCGTTTACAGCGTTTTTGCGTTGCACAGCTGGATTCCTCTCAGTTGTTTTTCTGATTAAGATGAATAAATATATATTACTCTGAAGATATCCTAAACTTGATATTTTCCAAGTTCTCATCATTTGATTTAAAACTTTTGTTTCGCTATTTTCAGGTCATGACCACGAGCTAACTCACATCACAACTCATCCGCATCAGAGGTTGGCAGTAACAGCTTCATATGATACAACTTTTAGACTGTGGGATTTCAGAGAACCCATTCATTCTGTGTCTGTTTTTCAAGGTCACACCCAGTAAGTTCAAAAAAGTTACAAGTTTTAGTGTATATTAAAGTTGGAGTGTGGGTGTGTGTATGTGACTGTGTTGAGAAAAAAGGATTATTACCCAAGAGCTCTATTTCTCGGTTGAACCTCTCAAAAGCTCCAATTGAAATGTTGATTTCATTGCATATAAAAATGTTTTATTAGCATTTTGGCACAAAAAAATGCCAAAACCAAACTTGAGTAATAACGTTTTTTAATTTGCAGTCCAATGAATGTAGTTTCAAGGAAAAATTATCAGAAGTTTTGATCTGCTTTGCTGAAAACTAGAAATTGTTGGTTCCTAATGCAACTTTACGCTATTTACTGGCTCAAAAGTCAACTTCATAGCTTGCAATCTGTTACTCAGTATAGTAAAGTAGTTGCTCTTGTGAGTTGATTCAACGGTAAGAAATCGAACTTGCTTTTAATTTTGCAGAGCCGTAACTAGTGCCATTCTTTGTGAAGATAAAGTGATATCAGGAAGTGATGATCATAGCATCAAAGTTTGGGATTTGCGTAATATGCGGTCACCGCTAGCAACAATCCACTCTGACTCGGCCGTCAATCGAATGTCTGTATCTTCTTCAAACATTATTGCCATACCGCATGATAACCGACAAGTGCGCTTTTATGATTTGTCTGGCCATCGAATTGGACGTTTACCTCGATCCAGTCGGCAGGTACGTCTGAAGCCATATTATCACATTTTCTCCAGTTTATTCTGTGCTTTGGCAGTGAGCAGACACATCCAACAAAGCAGGTGATTGCACGTATGAAAGCACCTGATTTTTCTATCATTTGGTAGGTAATATGCACCAAGTTTCCAGGGAAGTCATCTACAAAACTTTACTTTCTTTAGATCCAGCTCTCATTATGACACCTCTGCCAATTGAGTCTTCTTTTTACTTATCTTTGACAAGAAGTTGCTACCTGTTGACATTTTCAAGCGCTAGTAACAAAAAATTACAATGAACTCGTCCAGTAATTTTTGGTTTTTGCATTCTTGGAAAGTAAAGGGTGCACACAACTCACAAGATTTTTCTCCGATTCCCTGAATAAAATCAACCCACAAAAAATAGGTTTAAAAAGTTGTATATTTTAAGCCCTGTTTTAAATGCGCATTGCTGAGTAGTCAAGATTGCGCCCAAAAATATCCTTCCTGCTGCAGGTGCACTTTTGACCTTGCCACTTCTCAGCTGCGATTTATGATCTTCGCAGCCAGTATCAGTGCTGCCGAAGAGGACAGTAGCAATAAAGAACAATTTCGCTTCTTTTCACAATTTTAGTGTAAAACTAACCCCTGTTATTGATTGCAGGGTCATCAAAGAATGGTTTGCAGCTCAGCGTGGGCAGATGACGGCCTTTCTTGTAATTTCTTCTCTTGTGGATTCGACAGACTCATTCTCGGTTGGAATTTGGTTTCTAGTAAAGATTAAATGATCTTCATCCTTTGAAAGAGATACCCACGTCCTTTATAATCTCTCTCCTGCCTGAAAAGGGGTGTGCAACAGTCACTCTTCCTTACCATTTTGGTCAAGTGGTCTAACAGGAAAGAATGGTAGGCGGACATTTTTTGTTTCGTTCGAAGGATCATCTTTTTTAAGCGTATTACTTATATTAATGTCTACAGTTTTACATCAACGATATATTTAAAATTGGAAATAGTATCAATGGTGACGGTTTATTGTCCTCTGAGCAGAGTGCCACCTTTGATAACTGCGATAATGCTCTCACAGTTTATCAGGACTGAAATAAATTGTATGGTTCCAAGAAGAGTATTTTTAACGCACACAATTTTCATGGTCCTCATAAATGTTCAGCGTAGGACCACATTCCTATTTTAATATTGTATTCTTGCGGATAGAGTAACTACATTGGGGGCAGTGGCAAAAAAAGAAAAAAAAAAAAAAAAAATGAATCAAAACTGTTACCTATCAGCCTTAACAGAAAAATATTAAGAAAAAAAAAAGAAGAAAAACTCATCATCTTCCTCTGATTCAAACGGTATGCTGTGCCATCAATAGAATCAAACCATTCGGCTGGATTAATATTTATAGCACTCAATTTTATTTTCCTTTGAACAGGAGGGGTGAAAAATTATAAAAAGCAGAACTTGCAACAGATAAGATGGCAGTTGTTTACTTCTGACAGTCACCCGTAATAGACAAATATAGCAAAATTCCCACAGAGGAAGGTATTGATTTCCGGTATCTGTCCTCAAAAGCAGCTAATGTCGTTGTAGCACTCTGTCAATCCTCAATCACTATTGGACTACAGCAGCGTAGTCACTTGAAAACGGAAAGTATAAAACAGCCAATTTATGTAACGTGAGATATACCTGTCCTCCAACTACGGACATTTCTGAAATTGGGCTGAAGTAATAGAAATATTTGGTTTTGAATGTTCATTTTAAGTACCTAATAAAAGTTTTTGTTTTTGAATGTTGATTGACTTTTATTGAATTATCTTCTTAACCTAAGTAAATCTTGGATTTTGAACAAATTCTCATGATCAACGCCAGAATAAGGTGAAGAAATACTTAAATAAATGTGACTCAGAGTATAAAAAAAGAAAAATATTTATAATTCAGGTACTGAACTATCTTGATTACAGATAATAAGAATAATGCGTACATAAAAGTCTGATAACAATGATCTCAGACTTTGTATGCATTTAAATCAGCCAATACACTTTGAGAAGTAATTTACAGAAACATAAGAACTAAAATTCATTTTGAACAATGATACATAACAAAATTTACAATCATCAGAGCAGGTAAACTTCGGAAAGGTTCCAAAGAATTCAGGCAAGTGAGTTCAGTAAAGCTTATTAACTGATACAGGGTATGTGGGCATAGTTCAGTAATTAGTTTTATTTTCATCACTAAAAGAATAATAATAAAAGACAGGTAGAGATACGATAACATCATTGTACATTTGTTAATTGAAAGCTTCAGGCTGATGAAAATGAAAACTTGTTTACTGCAACATTATTTTTAATTCGAGAACTCTCACAATGGTAGAGTCCTCGCCAAGTAAATTTATGCACCTTTAGAGTGCAACAGAAGATCGTGTGACATCAGTTTAGCACTGAAAGTACATGCAAGAATCAAGATCTCTTTTATCTTCTGTCGCAGTCTGAGAGTGCGCAAACTTATGTGGTGTGGACTCTAGTGGTATAAAAATCTGCACTTTTTTCACGATGATGAGAGTTTAGGTTTGCGCCACTTAAAAGAATCAAAGCAATGATTAAATGGTTTTTAAAACTCAGTGGCTGATCAAAGCACAAAATTCTATCATTACCAATGGGCTTGATTTTTGCATTTTGACACTGATTTAAGCATGAAACTACAATTTGTCGTATCCAGGGCAAAGGGACATAACTCCATTCCAACGTTGCAAAATTGATTCCAACAGTTCAATTTGTTACAAGAATATAACCTTGCAGTTTCTCTCTAGAATTGTGCTAATTTTTGCAGTTGTTTTTTTTTGTCAGCAGTAAAACCAGAGAAATTTTCAATTGGAATTTCTCTAGTTCCCCAGCAAAAGTATAACTTGTGAGCGAAAATATGCAGCTTTGAAATATAAAGTTATTACATCCTAGTGTTGGGAAAACGTCAAATAGTAACACACCGCAAGGGAGGATTTCTGAAAAGTAGAACACTAAAAGAAAAAGAAAGAACTTTGAATGATATTTTTCTGTTTGTAGATAACTGTGACACGGGTTAAGATACTAGAAATATAATTACTTTTAAACTTTCAGAGGTAAAAGAGGAAAAAAGTTGCTTCTCTTCTGGAACTAACCTTGACACCTGAAGTTCATGGATGCTTAGAGCATAGAATTCAAACGAATATTTTTACACTGCCAGTATATGTACATTAATTAAATACAGTCCCATTTTACGGATTTGTATTTTTTCAGCTATTCAAATTGAATGCTAAGTAAAATAAATTGTCATTAGGATAAGTAAGTCATAGGTACAAAGTTTCTAATAAAATATACATTTAAATTCATGCATTAATTAATTAAGTCAACTTGACAACAATAGCCCCGGGCTTTTACATGAAGGATTCATAAGCTCAGGGTTAATTAAAACTTCTGCACTAGGAGCTGCAAGTGAATTGAAAAATAAAAGCGAATTTCGTTACGAAGTTTGGAGCCTTTCAGGAGGTTCTGTTCTGCCATGTCTTTACTATCACCAACTTTCAGTAGTCAGATTGATGAATTTCATTATTATCAATCTGACAGAACATTTTCAACCATCTTCAGTCGTGGGTTTAATGCAACCCATCAGGAACTTGAAATGCATCGATGGCGAAAGTTTATCTCTATTACCATGTTTCGAAATGTCAGCTCCCATTTCATTTCTTCGAAGAAAAACAAGCTAACTTCATAGCTTGGAATTCATACAGAATATTCTGCTAACCGAGATGAAAAATCAAGGAAATTTACAAGAAATTACATGGCTTAGTTACACAAAGAAAAAATGAAGTATGATAGAAAGAAAAGAGGTTTTGCACCTTAGCCATTGATGTTTTTCGAAGTCACTGAACCCGAAGTTTGGTGCTCAAATAAAAGGAAGAATTACAAGGTTCCAAACTGCGTTATGCCAAAATTCTATTTTCCTCATTGTACAAAAAAGAGGAAAATGGAGATAGAAAGAAAAAGAAAAGAACAAGTTGACCTCACAAAAAACTAGTGAATACAGGAAATTTAGTTATGCTGGTTAAGCACCATCGTCTCTTACATACCAGGTTAAGACATTCATTATGAATACACACCTTGTTAAGACGATGTTCAGGTTCTTTTCTCCCTATTCATCACTGGGTATTTGAAATCTACCATGATGTATGAGAAGAATTCTGCTCAAAGTATATTTTTCCAACTGGTCACAAAGTTCTCCACTTTATTCATTTTGAGTATTCGACTCTATCGAAATAGTTATCTTGGATAGTTCTGAGGATAGCATTGATTTTGTGGCTCCTGAAAAATCAACCTCTCGATGGTCAGTGTTTGTGAAACAGTGACGAGAGGTATGTTGTTAAAATTAAAATTTTCATTAAGAGGTCATACAATTCAAATGACAGAAGCAGTAAAATTTTTGGAGAATGAGCTAAAATTGATCTTGGTAAAATTTCAGCATGGTTGAACCAGTTATAAGGGATACTTATAACCCATTTAATGAAGACGATTATTGATTCTAGGTAAGACAAAATCTTAAGTTTTTAATGACAATTCATAACTTGGTTTTCTACATTGGATTCGAACGCACGTACCACACTAGGAGAGAAGTATTACAAAGAGAGAATTTAAAATACTCCCCTAAAAGAATAAAACACGGTTCATTTTTATGTTTATTATGAAATTTACACTCATTCATCGCACCAGATTCGAAATGATTGGTGGAATATGCTAATCATCAATAATGACTGAGGGAGAAAATTGTTGCATTTTCAGAAATTACTTCCTTTAACCTTTGAAAAATCATGATAATTATTTCACGAAGACAAGACTAGATGTATCCTAATGATGAAAAGTTTGATTAATTTATTTATTGCACACAAAATTTTTAGACACTATTACTGTCACTGACTAATAGAGTATAATGTTACAAGATGCGGAAAAGCAGCTTTGCTTATTTTGATTCAAAAGAAAAGTCTAAGCTTAATACAGGGACTAACGGCTAAACTTTGATACGGTTGAGTTATAAAAAAAAAAAGTGAGGTTGATACATTTAGAACTGAAACAAATTTGAAATGGCATGATATGTTCTGGAGCCAGCAAAAATTATCTTCAATTACATTATTTTTACAATCCAGACTAGATAAGGACAAAAAAAAGGGGGGGGGGTGGATTTTCAGTAATCCTGAAACAAAATTCTATCAATTAACGGAACAAAACATAATGAAATAGTACTTTATAAAGTGTAAACTTGAAATGATCGTAAAACTCGTATGAAGATAAAAAGCAAAATATATGGTGTGTGATGGATTCTTTACTTAGTGCCATTGAGGCTTTTGACGGATCATGAGATAATGCATCCGACTTCAGTGATAGAAAAAATTATCAATTCATATCTTAGGTATCAATAAAAAGAGGGCAGAATTTGTTTTTGATCATTATCATAATTTCTTTCATAATCCTGATCAATACTGTTCCTTCAAAATCTTCCTGGAAAACAATATTCTATAGTTCATACAATAATTTAAAGGATAAAAAGATAAATTTACTCAGTCATCTTAATAATATGGTTAATAGGTAAATCAATACTGGTTTCAATTATTTCTGTCCGTGTCTGATTTGATGGAGAATTTGCTTGAATTAGAGGTACATACTCAATGACCTACGTTCAAGGTATTTTTTACAATTATTTTCTGACATCAGAAAATGAAGGTGAATAAGTTTAAAAAGGGAGACATAAATTGCCAAAGTATGCAATGGAGCGGAATTTCTTGATCAAACTTGTCTCTTTGACTCATTTGATTACGCTGTTTTATTTCCTTCAATATTTATCTCATTTGTAAACCAAGGAGATTCCCTGACTCTGCTCTTTGAGGAGTTTTCATTGATGAATAACATTGATTGACTTTCAGACACATAAAAATCCTCCATCAAAAGGAAGGATGGAAAATAGGCTAAAATAGTCTGTCAAATAAAGGAAAAAATTGTTTCTTTGGTGTGTGAAAAGGCGCACAGAAGTCTCTAAACATGATTGCATCGGTCTATAACAAATTAAAAAACTATTGAAAAGAGCAATGCTAGTTTCAACTCAGCAAGCACTAAATAATGATAAAAATAGACCTCGTTTAATAATTTATCTGTCACAGCATGCAAAAGTACGCCGCTTCCATAATATCCTATGTAATGTTGAGAAAAAAAAACTCATAAAAAAATAAGCTGTTAAAATTTAATTACTAGCAACTATAGTCGTGAATAATGAGTCTTAACTCAAGTAGTCCAGATTCGGACATCATAAAAGCACACATGTCTTAGCATAATACTGTTTGAAGGAAATGGTGAAATCAATTTTACAAAGGAGATATTTCGGAAAAACCATTCAAAAAATGGCTCTTATTTTCCAATCCCAACAAGGGCTTCATCCATTAGCTCATCATCAGTTATACAAGGAGATGCAGAGTGCGGTGATGGAAGAATTGAGGCTGGCGACTTGACGATGTGAATTTGAACCGAGGGTGAGTGAGGGAATACTGAAGGTGAGTTGTTCCTGCGTGCAGGAAAGGAAGAGACCATTCGCTCTGGGGCTGGCGCTAATTTTTGGGTATCGAGGGTTTTGTTATTATTCGGGAACGATGAGGAAGAAAAATCCATGAGTATCTCAGCGACTTCTTGCGACTGAGCACCTGCCCCTCCTTTGGGAGCTTCATTCGCTTTTGATGAAGTTTCACTGGTTTTTGATGTGCTGGAATCGACTACTTTTTTAAATGAACTGTTTCCATTATCTTTAAAAGACAAATTAGAGATTGGAAGGTCCATTTTTAGACTACTTAAACTATCATCTTTGGATGCGGATAAATTTGAAGTTAGGCTAGACAGCTTTAAATTCGTGTCAGATTTACTCTTTGGTAAACTTACAGACGTAGACACAGTGCTTTGAGATACCTCAGAGCTGGAGACAGATGAACTACTAACATTTTCGAGAGGTGGTGCTTCTGTGTCTGGTGTATCTGGGATTTTACTACTACTACTTTTTTTACTGGAGTCATTATTACTAGTGTTTTCATCCACATTTTTCACTAAATTCAAGCTGACGACAGGATGCTTTGATACACTATGATCTGGTTTGCTCCCAACTTCGTTTACTTTAGTGTCTGACCGAGTGCTTTCGCTACTATTGTGATAAGACTTTTCACTGAGACCAGCAGATTTTTTTGATCCTTCACTATCCGCTGAGGTGTTGTTTACCCTCGCTGATAATTTTGGAATTTGAAATTTTGTGTCCAGGAGTTTGAAGCTCTCGAGAATTTGAGCAGGATGACCGGAATCGATTTTACTTGATTTAGACTCACTATCATCTTTTATCATTGTGGGGCTAGCTTTCCCTGTTTTAGAACTAAATATGCTTTTGCCTGGATCTAACTTACTTGCAAATTTAGCCTTGTTGCGATTGACATCTGATCCTGGTTTTGAGGAATTAGTTGATTTGACAGATTTTGTTAGGTTTCCGGATGAGTTTGATCTTTGGAAAGGCTTGGAACTCGGACTTTTGCTACTAATACTGCTACTTGAGTTCGTTTTTGTGATGACCTGTGGTTTCTTAGATGCAGGCCCACTCTGAACCCCAGGTTTCAAACCTGTGTGTCCTTTTGGTGAATTTGTTCCTGAGGATGCAACAGTTTTACCGCCACTTTTTGAGTCTTTCTTTTTGTTTATTGTTATTTTCATACCATCTAAACTTGGTTTTACCATATATTCACCTGGATTCTTCCCACTGTCAACTTTATTTCCCGTTAATTTATCACTAACCTTGCCACTATAGGAGCTACTAGATCGAGAATCTTTAGTTGGCGTTGTTGATTTATTACTACCGCCCCCTCCTCCCCCATCATTTCCTTCTCCTCCAGGATCACCAGTTCCACCTTGAGCGGATTTTAACTTATCAATCACAGCTGATAATGACCCTTTTCGGTTTCGCATAACTGCTTGTTTGGGGTCCAAACAACTTGCTAAGCTACCGTCAGTTACTAAAATCGTGCTATCTACTGGTAGATCTACTGGCAATGCCTTTAGTTTTACACTTGCAGATTTAATCTTTGGGCTCGAGCGTCCACTGCTTGAAAAATTTGAACTTTTTCTGTCTTTATCTCTCGACTCCTTGCTAGAGGACTTCTTTGGATCACTTTTAGCAGCGGAAGAGGGAGATGAAACTGCTGATTTTAGAGTTGACATGCTTGGTTTTCCGGAACCAGATGAACCAACTTGTTTAGACACTAGAAGACTGTGTTTAGGACTAGCACTGGCAGATATAGGGCTGCTTTTGGGACTGCTAGTAGAGGGGGAGGTTGATTTACTCGTATGAGATACCAGAACAGGTTTACTGGACTTGGATGAGCAATTTGAGGCAGGACTTGATTTACCTGACAATGAGGTATGCGTTGGAGAGCAATTATACTTGCGTACAGTTCCTGCTGGCGAGGAAGGTTGAGGTGAAGCTGATTCAGAAGGTTTGACGCTTAAGACTGCTTTTGAGTCTTGTTTGGAAGGCACTTTGTCTGGCGGTCCCATTGGACTATCATCTCGTTTTCGCTTACGTTTCTTTTCTAATTTCGATTTGTCCAGCTCCGATTTTAATTTCTTCTTTTCCCTTAGCTTTTCGTCCGACACTGTTTTTGCTGATATTGCAGTAATTGTGATAGAACTGGAGACAGGAGATTGCGGAATGGGTGAGGAGACTACTGGGAAAATCTCAATTCCTGGTCTCCTTTCAAGCACCATGCTTGGGAGAGCGCTCATGTTAGGTTTCACTGAAACTGGAGAAATACTCAAGGATGGAGAGACTAAATTCTTATTACTAAACTCGGTGACATGTTGAGTTGGTGACTTCTTATCATTTGGTCGAATTGTTGTTATTTCTACCATACTTTTCTTATTTTTCTTAGCACCACTTTTTAAGAACTCCTCTACACCATCGTCTTCTGCCTCAGTTGCTTCCATAAATGAATCAGTCTGAAAATCCCCAAGTTTTTCACCAATACTTTTATTCGAGTCAACATTACCCCCCGGTGGTGCTATCTCTGGAGTAGAACTGCAAGATGCTTTGAGCACTGGATTGGTGCTTTTTGGGGTGGTATCGCTAACACTTGCGTCATCTGTGCTTCCCAATTTAGCCTCTGATTCGTCCTTACTTTTTGGACTTTTCTTCGGCAAACTATCAGCTGATTTTCTTTTCCGAAACTTTTTAGTCCCACTATCCAAGTTTTTTGAAATAGTGACTAAATCGGGATTATTGGTTTCCGCCAAGTTATGCCGAGGAGTTATTGGACTTGTTGAGAAGCTTTGAAACCCTGGGTTATTAAAATCCGAATTGTGTGACCCATTGAGACTAGGATAATCCAAATTTGGTTCCAGCTTGATTTTGACATCCGGGTCGAATTCATTGATTGGAGGTTGCTGGTTTTTGTTGTTATTTGGGTTGCCACCGATGTTGCCACTGTTTGAGCCACCGAGGCCCGAAATGTCCATTCCATTCACCAGACGCGTTTCCATCTCCCAACATTTTAATAATGCTCTCATCGTGATTGGTATGGAAAAGCTCCTGAAAAAAAAGAGAGAACGAATTTAATTGACAAAGTCATCATAATTATTCTATCCCATATTTTAATGCATAGTAACTACGGATGCAGGAAGTTTCTAACCTTTCCATTTTAGAAGCCATTTCCCCCCTAAATTCTCAGGGTGATAATTACAAACTCCATAGTAACAAATTGTCTTGATTTTGTAAAAAAATACAAACAATTTTTCTGTAATGAGAGTTGGCCTTAAATCCATGCAATTGTAGCTGTGTAGCCGGGAAGTTTTTGCACTCCTGACAATTACTGCCTGTGTGATAATGGGTCAAAAAATATTTGGAGCTCTTAATCCATATGATTTACATTCATTGTCTCCAGTTCACACGTACCATTCAGACATTTTAGCAGAGAGATAGAGAACTCAACACATCATTACTAGTTGCTGCTTTCTGGTTTCAAGAGTTTGGGACAAAACAGCATTAAAAAAAGACCTCATTAATTAATGCCTTTTATTACCACACTTATCCACTCAATAGACGATACACACGATATGCACAAAAAGTATTTCCTATCCCCTTTCTCTAATAAAAATAAAACTAAGCTCCTCGTGTAGTGCCATAGTCAGAAATATTACAAGGGAGGAGGAAAGGAGCGCTAAGAGTTAAAAGTTTCTCATGTGAGAAGAGTTGTGGTTTTGGGGTTGGGGTTCAAAATTCCTGAAAAGCTCAAGAAAAAGAACTTCATTAAGAACGATTTATTGATTCATAAGAGAAATGAGGGACTCTATACTTCTTATAACCTTTTAGATTGCCTCAGTCCCCAGGACTGTAAGAATATGGATGCAGGATGTGCCTTTTGTTTAGGGGGAAATATTCAAAATTAATGCAAAATGGCAATTAAAACAAATCTTTTCTAAAATAAAAATTAGAAGAAAGATAACAAACCTTTGTAATACTTTAGAAGGATACTCGGAGGCAATAATAGCAGCATGTCCATCGCCAAGCGTCGAGTTCACGGAGCACTTCAGATTTGCTATGTCTGTTAAATCAAGTTCTGCAGTTGTCATGTTTTCATCATACGGATGAATAAAACTGACAGTGATGTGCTGCCACGACCATGGCATCAATTCGAAAATTATGGTTTTCTCCACATCTGGATGATCAGAGGAAATAAACTTAGGTTATTATTTAAAAAAATAAGAAATCACGATAATAAGGAGAAATAATCATTTTCTACAGCAATGAACTCTTTGAGTAATAGGATTTTTTGTCCGATGTGTTGGGAAGCTCAAGATGGATTTAGTAATTTTGTTTCTACACATTGCTACCACATTAATGTGTAAAGAATTAATTTGTTTTTGAGTGTTTTTTTCAAAAAAAAAAAAAAAAAAAAAAAAAAAAAATCAGGTTCATCGAGTGTGAACTTTTGTCTAAGAGTATTCTATCTAATTTTGAGTTTATAACACCAGAATACTAGAATGAGATAAAAAAAAGTAAAATTACAGTAGATAAAATGTCTTTGTTTGACTTATGATATCAATCAATGAAACGGAACCCAGGGTAGGGTATTAAGCAGTAAAAGACGTTTTCTTATCAAACTTCCACATGAATCACATTTGACACATCTCTTACCTTGCTTACTATTGGGCCGAATACATGACATTATAAGTGTATTGAAGAGGGCTTGTTGACGTAGATAGTTGAGAATTTGAGCAACATGAGCCGGGTGGGTGAATGGAATTGAAGATACAACTACTCCATCAAGATTCCGATTCTCCGTAACAAAGTAACAATGTTGTTGTTCTGGCAAAGTCTGAAAACATTGAGATAACAACACATCAATTTGACGAGCAACCAACATATTTGACAGGTGCTGCCAAAGCGTATACTTGAGTATACCTAATTATATTACATAAAGGAAAAACGTTCACTGTCAATTCAATTCTAATTCAAAGCAGAGTTAAGTTAGTTAGTTTATGTAAAATGAGCTAGAGAAAAAAGGCCATAGTTTCAATTTATTTTGGTCATAACTTACTTAATTTTTACAGAGATACAATGTAACTGGCAGATGTGCCTAAGACAGCCAGTAGAACATTAATCATCGATAAATCACTTTCAATTTTCTAGGGCTGTTCTTAGTCTTTACAATATCACTGATTAATGTGCAAAATCTTGTAACTCCGTTTGCAAAGTTGCAGATTGACTGTCATACTTTACTACTTCTTTGGAGAAAAAGTCAACCTTAATTTCTTGCAAACTTCCTTGATTTTTCTTCCCTATTATTTAAGTACATATTCTGTAGAAATTTCAAACTGTACAGGCGACTTGTTTCTTTTCGAAAAGATAAAATAGGAGCAGAGATTATAATACGCCGCAATGGAGGTATGCGGTTTCGCACTGTAGCCATTGATATACATGAAATTTGAAATGAGCCAAGCAGCACAGTTACACCTACATTGCAAGGTTTCAAAATCTAAGCTCTCATTTTCGTAGGATTAACCTTCATAAGGGCAAGAAAAATTGCAATCATTTTTGCGTACAGATATAGGTTGGTTTCCTTTCGAAAAATTAAAATAGGAGATGAGATTCTGAAACACTGCAATGTAGATATGACTGTTTTGCTTAGCTCTATTCATTTTTGCAAATAAATACTCAGATTTTTCTTCTAGCAGATTATTTAGCTGTTGGAGAGGAATTGCTAAGAATGAACACAGAGATATAAAACAAGTCAATTCCATTTATCACAGATTTGTAAAAATTGATTAGCTTACAACAAATAATCCTCGATTCACTCCACAGTTTAGTTGGCCTGCAGAGGAATGTTGCGTGATGAGAGAAACGAGAGGTTGTGGAGAGGACAGATCTGCAACTTCAATATCCGTTACTTCCATGATTTTCTTGACAAGAGAAATGCACATTGGCAAGGGCTCACTCAGTTTCAAAACAAATACAGCTGGCAACGAGTTGCTGTTCATGACGGTCAATGGCGCATAAACAGGTGTGCTGCAATTCAGATAGAAATATAAAATAAGAACCAGAGATGTAAGCGGAAATTTGTAAAATGCCAGTGCATTAGCAAATCATACAAAGAGGAAAACCACAAATCTATTACCTCTGTTTGCCTTAATGCTCAGAGTGCTTATTTGCAGATTTTAGAAAAAGTTCAGTATTCTTTCAATAGTGTTCCTAGCTAATAAAAATGTATCTAAAAATATAGATTTCAATGTGTATGAGGAGCACTCAAAGATATTTCAAGGCAAAGAAGTTTAAAGGTGAGTCTCAAAAAGAGGGTGTCTAGTTTGTTTTCATTTTGGAAAATCCTGATTTATCCTGATTTTTCCTGATTTTTGACTGCTAAATCCTGATTTCATAATTTTTCCAAATCCGGAGAAAAATTATCAGACGGATGGCGGATAATTAATGGAAAATAAGCGGACAGCTGACTTTTCTCAAATCCTGATTTTACCACCGATTAGTCCTCAAATCCTGATGAAATCAAGATTAAATTTTCATAGAATCAGAAAAATCGGGGAAATCCTGATGCTAGACACCCTGAAAAATTTTGGGTCAGAGTTTTTCAAGGTGATTCTAAGTGATCAAGGGACAAAATCCATCCCTATGCTGCCACATTTAAGATATGATAATCATAATAATAAAGATGCTAATAAGAAGATACTAAGTTGTAAATGGATTGGGAAATAATGCGTATAAGACCAAACCTTTTTCCTGTCAAGTTTTTATTGATTGAGATCAGTGTAGAAATTTGAAGCTTGTGTGCAGAGGAACTTTCCATTGTAACGGTTGCGCTAAGCCCTGTTGAGCCAAGGGCATCTGTGCGCAGAGCACGGCAAGTTTTGTTTTCAACATCCAGCAAATCGTAAGGAGACACAAAGTATGTCAACTTCATCGGATGACCTGATTAAAATAAAATTATATTATATTATGTATTATTCGGTGACAAAACTCATGGGAAAACTCAGAATTACGTCTTTGAGAAAAAATAATTCAGAATTATGTTGTTGCAAATAGGATTGTTCAGTGATTTTTAATTCTTGTATTTTTGAAAACTCGAGAGGGTTCTAGTTTACAAGAATTTACGTCAATTTTTTTGCACGATATCACCCAGAAAACTGAACTTAAAGTTACTTAATTTGGGCTCTGGTCTTGAGAAATTTAGTTCAAATGCGTTTGGGGCACCCCCCTAAAGGCAAATTCTAACTCTGTGTAATGAGGATGCAGAAAATTTGTAGTCTTCCCTTTCTTCTCCGAATTATTCATGCTTCTTCAAGAACCTCCTTTTCCCCTAAATTTTCAAAGTTAAGAATTTTCTCTCCTTTCGTTTTTCAATTATAAACAGCCATAGTACTGCAAAGAACACCCCATAACCACACTTGCATATGCTGTTTTTGCCACTTCGAGACCCTTTAAAGTGGTTTTGTCGCTATAAAAACTTGTTTTTGCAGCTCTTCAATTTCATCGTTTGAATGAACATGATCCGCCAGTTGTGCAGTCCAAAACTTTTGATACTCCTGCAGTTCATTGCAACAAGGAGGCTACATCCCTTGACATAGGTCCAACCTCCTGAGGTGCTCAACTTCTCAGCTGTTATGCATTAGTCTGATGATTCTACATTATAGAGTATGATGTAGACTGAACAAAGACTCTTATAATTAGCATAAAGAGAATATTAAAGTTTCAGTTCGGTGTAAAACATCTTTTTCAGACTGCATTGTCAACTAAGGGCCGAATTTTAAGAATAAAATAAAGCAAAAAAGGCTGGGACGGCTGCAATACTCACCTCCTTTCCTCTTTTCTAAAGCTCCAACCGGTGATTTGTGGACGAGGTTGAATGGCTCTTTTATGAAAGTCTGCAAACTTGCTAAGGTGGCTAGGTCTGTTTCCAAAGACTGGAGGGCACTGAAAGCTTTGCATTTTATTTTTTTCTCCGCGTTTACTTGATAAATTGAAACGAGACCTTCAAGCTGAGTTGTAAAATCTGCAAAATCTCTTTTTGATAAGCAATCGACCAACTCAGCACAACTCTGAAAAATGGAGATTGAATTAATGTTAGTTCAGCCCCTAAAAAATTAAACTTACAGAAAACATTTTTGTAAATTTCATATTGAAAAAAAAGAGGTACCTTGCGCATTTTAAATTCAATTTTCTGAATTGCATTTTGATTAAGAAAATTACACTTTTCTCATAGCTCTTGCTAAAATTGCTAAAAAAAAGTGGCTATTATGATGAAGATGATAAAATTAAGGTACCTGACCTGAGTGGTCAGCATATAGCTGAAAACGTTTTCTATTGTAAGGGGGTTTTCTGAGCACCCTTTCAACCCTTCTTTGTATTATGATAGACCCTCATAAAGAAGAAAAAATAGAAATATGGGTGCGTATTTTATAGATGAATGAATAAGGTCATTTGGGATCGAGCAACGATTATGTAGAGCTAATTGAACGTGGTCCATTTACATGTATTATTAAGATGCTCGAAAAGCCTGGTGCCTCTATCAGGGTTTCAAGTTAAATTACATTTCAAAATTCCCTTACTATTCCCGGATTTTTTTGGAAAAATCCCCTGACCATTGGTGCTGCAGTTCTTGGACTTCTTACAAAAAAAAGAAAAATAAAAAGGTTAATTTTAAAATATTAATGCAATCAAACAATAAACATCTCGGATTCAGTACTCTAGGCCCTCGCTTTGCAGGAAAAAATCCCTGAAAACTCATCAATGCTAGTGCGTAGAGCCAGAGCGAAATGGAAGTTTTAGCTGCTTAGCCGCAACCTTGAGAATATCCAGATTCAACGCTAAATTCCCTGACTTTTCCAGGTTCTTTTCAAATTCCTGGACTTTTCCAGGTTTTCCCTGACCCTTGGAACCCTGTCTACTATATACTGCTTGGATAAAAAGATAAAAAAGTCAACCACAAAATATTTAAGATTCTGCATAATTGTTGAATTAGCAAAAACCGATTCGTTCTAGATTATATGGATTCTGAGTGAAAAAAATTGGCTTTAACAGCTATACAAGTACATACTTCGATTTTCTTTCTTTAAATTAATCTTCCTTTACTTAAATTGTCTTAACTTTACATCTTGTACTATATTAAAGCATGCAATTGTTTTTCTTGAAAAAATCTGACCGCAATCAAAAAGTTAGTTCAAGAATCCATCTTGACTATTTTTACCTGTTGCTCTACTTTTCCTTCATGATGAATTTTAACATCACGCACTCCTCCATTTCCTTCCAGCACAACTTCCAGATAAAACATATCCGAAGAGATAAACCAATCGAAGTTCGTTTGTCCAGCCATAAACTTCAACCTAAAATCAAAAAATTTTGTTTGATCATCAAGGTTGTTCACTGAACTTTTTTAAAGTTGAATGATGAGAACAGAGTGCAGAAACGGATGTTACTTAAAGGGATAAAAGCTCCGCAGTGGAATCTTTGAACACTATTCCATATTTGGTTAAAATACAGCAAGCAGTAGTGTTTCAGAAGTGATAAGCATCAGTTTTGCAGATTTTAAACTGCAAATAGGTACCAAAAGTGCGAAGGACAGCTGAGAAAAAAAAGGTATTATTTAATGATAACTTGAGAAATGAGGTTTATATTTTTTTGTTTTTGATAGGCTGCAGACAAATTTTTTACTGGTTAAATTACATAACAACTCCCTTCCCCCCCCCCCTTTCCAGCCTCTTAACTTGATCCCTCTGAAGTTGAAAAGAATAAAAGGGATGTTGTATTGACACATTCATTGCTTTTTTAAAGGTGTGAGATGTGCGGGTGCATTTTGATGCTTACCAAAAATTGTTAGTGCTGATGGAAAATTTGAAAAAGGCAGGCTTTTTGATACTATCAGGAGAGAGGTACTTAAAATTCCTACATAATGATTTAATTTTATTCATGGTACTTACCCTAGCTGTCGACTGATACTTTCTAAACGCTCTATCATTGCTTGAAGAGTGTTGACTTTCACTGAGTGTTGTAAGATATCGAGACATTTTTGCAGCAAATTTTTCTCAACACTGTCTAACGGATAGCGTTTTTCCTAGAGACAGAGTGGCAAGCAAAAAATGTTAAGAACAAAAGAAAGCACAGCTTAGATGGTGATCTCCTTCGCAGCCTGCCAAAGGCTCTTTTACTATTTTCTGAAATGATGACAGAGCAATTCAACAACTTAATTTTTTCATATTCGGCCTTGCAAAGTCAGTCTTAAAAGTTAGTGACACATATTGGTCAGCATATTGCAATATTCCTTAAGCATTCTTTACAGGCTAAATAAATTAATAACTTAAAAAAATTAAAAAATTAATAAGAAAGAAGAAAACAACAGAAAAAAATAGTGTATTTCCCTTGGAAATTACACTAAAATTTTGACTAGCTTTACTTGATCTGCAAAATTACAACAAGCTTTTTATGAAACCTTGTAATAAAAAGGTGCATGTCAAATTTTTTTACAAGTTTATTAATATGTCTTTCTTTTAGCATGGGTCTTTTTTACTTACAAGTTTCACTAATACCGGTTATTCTAACATTCATTCTTGGGTATAGTATACGGTACACAAACTTACAGTTACCTGGATATAGTGTTACCTCGTTTCCAGACTATATCGATTGATTCAGAAAGTAGGCGTGATAAAATTGACCAAGGCAGGTCAATTTTAGACTTTATAGTGCCAAATTTGATTGAAATTTTCTATATATTCTGACATACTAGAAATTTGCTAATGAGTAAGATTGAGAAATGTCCTCTTTTATATAAAGGACCATTTTTTTGAACATACAATGTCCTAATTTATTAATATGTATGTATCCAATTGTTGGTTTCTTTTTCCATTATTCTTCTTTTCATTGACTGAATCGGTCCAGTCCATTTTGATCTGATTGTTGGAAGTTTTATGTAGTTGTTTGTGTAGATACAACAAGAGGAGGTAGATCTTACCAAGAGAGCCATTCTGTGCGATTTGGCAAGATCGAAAAATGATTTGCCTTTCGGTGACTTGGAGCGAAGCTTTTCCATGACCATTTCCATCTGCCACTCTCTAGTTTTGTCATCCATCTTGAGATTGCAAGACCAAAAACTTAAATCTTTTGTTCTTAAAAGCAAAACCTTTAAGAACAGGAGAAAAAAGAAAGAGAGGACAATTAATAGAAGGACATTTACAAAATGATAAATTTTGTAAGGGGAAGGCTTCAGGACAAAGGGAAAACAAGAGCTGCAATTTAAAGTGCGGGCCAAGTTGCACCTCCTACTTCTACAAGTCGTCTCTGATTAGCTGATCTGTCTGGTGCCCACTTTCTGGGGCCTTCATAGTAAATAACTTGAGGTTATTTACATCAAAAGTATCTAAAAAACATGGAAAAATTTAAGCGTCGGAGATTTCAGAGATCAATTTTCCAGATTTTTCTGCAGAGATTGATGGATAAAACATAACATTTTTTTCTCAAAGACACCAAACGGTACCACCTAGAATTTTGTTACTTCAACTGGAAAAATGACACTTGGTGTCATGAGAGAACAAAATTCCAAGTCAAACTGTTCACTGTGTTTGAGAAAAATGCATCATATATTACCCATCAATCTCTTCAGAAAAATCAGGAGAGTTGATTTCTGAAATCTTTAACGCAAAAATTTTTCCTTGTTTTCAAGATATTTTTGATAAAAATGAGCTCCAAGTTATTTCCCATAAGGGCCCCAGGAAGTGGGCAATAGGCGGATAAGTTAATCAGAGATGACTCGTAAAAGTAGGGGGTGCCACTCAGCCTGCAATTTAATCTGCAGCTCTTGCTTTCTCTTTGGTCAAAGATTTAATTTGACAACACATTTTTAGAAGTGTGCTCAATACATAATATCTTATGACATTTTCCAGTGCTGTTAAATAATTCAGATGCTGTAAGTTTCCGATCTCTTGAGGTAGAAGAGCAGGGAGGTAGAATTGAGGATGATGAAGAAGTGAGGTTAGCTTTAATTCTTCACTTCTATGTCTTTCTCTTAGGCAGAATCTTCAGGTTCTCGGCCTGCTATTCTTTTAATTTTATAATAGTCTTGAAAGTTGATACATTTAGACAGATTTTGTGCACTTTACACTTTCGAAATAAAATGTAGATGAACAATGAAGAATCTAGCGGATGACAACGCAACAAAGCAGCTAGACATCAGATAATCCCCTGAGCTCTCCGCTTGATGATCCCAGAGAACAGACCGGAGACTTTAGCAACACACCGAATAATGATAAGCTAAATCTAAAATAATGTGATAAAAAAGTACCATATAGGAACCTAACACCTGCTAACTACTCAAAGAAAACATATTACCTAATTGATTACATTGTTACCAAATTGACTCTTGCAGTTGAATGTAATAATTGTGGAATCTAGAGGATCTAAGACAAAATAATCGGATGGAAGTTTTGGCGGCCAAATATAAAATAAAAATGGAATATCAACTGGACTTCAGTTTGCAATTAGTAACTACAATTTCTGACTCATCCATGAAAACACACATGTGCATAGGGAAAGTATTGGTACATGCATTGCTGCTAAACTGATCCTGAAATTTTAGTTGTAATTGCAAAATGAGGTCCAACGATCCACAGACAACTGTATTCTTAACGCATTCGATATCATATGCTTGTTTACTTCCTAGTCCCAAAATACCTGTGCATGACTTGAGCACAGTCGGTGGCATTGTTACTGTTTACCTTGGTTCCAACCAAGTATTGAGAGTGTTGTTCTACTTGACATGGAGGAGCAGACAGGTGAACGATGACAAAATAAAGCAAATTGACTTGGACTGATGCCCTCTTGATCGAGTCTTGAAAATTTAGCAGCCTAGTCTCTGGAGAGAGATATAGATGAAACAATTATTAAAGGGACCATTGTGGAGAACTCAACAAATTTCAGGGAATTCTGGACTTTCCATTTACTACCCTCTTAAAATTAAGAAGAGTAAACCTTCTTGGGTGAAGAACGGATGAAAGGTAAACCTACCAACAAATTATCTTGCTGCGGAGAAGAATTTTTAGAAAAATTCTTCGGTTGTCCCTTGATGACGATTATCACAAAGAGAATAAACTGCGGTATTTGAAAATAACTTTAGAACACAAGATCTTTGACAATACCAATACTAACATAAAATTGATAAATTATGGAAACTGAAAGTACTGAAACCTGCATCCACGAAGAACAACTGGAAGGGAAAGGAAGTAAAAACAAAAAACAAAACAAAACTCTTCGACGTCATAGAATAATAGACGGTTGAGGCTGTTCATTCCATTGTGGCCATGTTGTTTACGTCATCAAAAAACCACACCGCGAGAAATCAATTGGTTAATTGGGGAAATGACGTAACCGGACGTTGACGAATCAAAACTATCAGTCTCCCTGTGTGAGAGTGTGTGAGTGTGTTTGCAAGCGATTGATAACAAGGACCTATTCCAAAACTAAAATGATTTCTTTTTTCCATCGCCCAGAACTTTCATTTTTCTTCTAGTTCACATTTAATTTTCTCTCTTAACTCTGGTTTAATTTTCTCCAATAATTTCAAAGTGTTTGGTTCTAAGAAGCTTAAAGGATCCAAGCCTCAATGCCATCTGTTTATCGTGAAACACTGAGAGGTACAAAATTAGTTACTTACTTTCATTTTTTAAATCAGCCCTCAGTTCATTAATTTTTGTTTATGTTACATGCTTTCCTGCAAGTCTTGAGTTATTTCATGAAAGTACTCAACAGTAAGTAAAGTTTGAAAAGCTTTCATGTACATGGTAATAGTCCACAAAGATTACCGAGGAATGAGAGAGCCCGATCGTGTTTTCAAGGAAGTACTTAAGCTGGCGATCAGTACATATTTTGCATGAGGTTCCCAGGCTGCTAAATAAGACTGTAAGCAGCTCATTCAGGAAAGCAACTGCAGAAATTTTTTAAATATGTACTGAATCATCATTTGTGGAATTTACTATCTTTACTCACCCTTTGTCAACCGGGGGAAGCGAGTACTTTACATACTTAGTGAGTGGCACTTAATACTCAAAATTGTTTTTGTAAATTGATTAGAGCTTAATTGGTGGAATTATTTTGGAGATTTTGCTGGACAAGCAACTGCTAATCATGAATTAACGGTCACTGACTAAACACCTTTCTGTCGGATTTAATAGTCAGATACGAATAGGCGATTTTGTTGGTCTATCCGGTGGATTCTGTAGTAGTCACTGACCATTTTCAATTGACTGTTGCTGTACCTGGAATTCTGCAGTAAATCCACTAAATAATGGTCAATTTTTACAAATGCTTGAAGTGGTTAAATACTAACGTCTGTCCTGTGCATCTACATATCGATAGTAAAACTGCAAAAATGCGTAGATATCTCGGTTGCAGTGTTTCAAAACCTCTGTTGATATTTTATCTTTTTGAAGGAAAGTGAATCAACATCATGGTTTGATGAAATAGATGATGAATTCTAATGGTCTCTAAAAATTGTTTTGTATGACTTGCATTGTGAATTTCTTAGGCTTTAGATGTTTTGAATCCCTCCTAGCTAACTTATTTTCATTTTCTGTTAAGTGCTAATCAAATTTGTTTCCCTTATTTTGCAGATTTGAGGAAGAGTTCTGTTAACTGATGTCCATCATGATGAAAGGATCTTGAAGTGAAGGGTCTCATTTTCAACAAAAATGCATTCTCCCCAGTCTCCTGGTAATTATTATTTCAAGTACTTATTTTTTCTTGGTCATTAAATGGCTTTATTTTTACCATACAGTACAATAGAGTCGCAATGTACTGGAGCGCCGATGAAGCCACTTTTGGAGGCTGTTTTGTCCAGTACTCCGGAGACTAGTGTGCGGCGACTAGCGATGACGCATGCGCTGAGACTCGCGCTCAGCGCTCCCCACTCCCGACTCGGCTCCGCTACAGCAGAACGTCTCTGTCAGGTCCACACACATTGAACCAGCTAAGTAGGCCGGTAATGAGTCTGAAATTGAGTCCATTTATGAATATTATCCAGGAGTAACATACATTAATGGATTCATTATGGCTTTGAATATCTATTTCAAGCAAAATTTGCACAGATTAACATCGATGGAATTAAAAAAATTTGAAAAAACACAAGCAGTCGTTGATTTCTCCATAAGCCACCATGATAATAAGTGCCGTTGGGTTCACACTTGGTTCACACTTTTCGGAGCACAAGCGGCTCGGAAAGGCCCGTTCATGGATTGACTTCATTGGCGCTCCAGTACATCGCGACTCTATTGTACTCTATGATTTTTACCAAGTGTTAGCTCTATAATTACATGTCGCATACCTGTTTTTCCAAGCTCGCTTTAGCGAGCCTTCACAGCTGACAAAGGGGATTCGATCCTGAGACAATCAGCGAGCCTTCCTAGCTAGCTGAAGGAACTTGACCCTGAGACAATGAGCTGTGTGCTCATTACCAGACTCCTTTCCGGAGCTCTTTCCCTGTGGCTAAAATAAAGAAAAAGGAATGAAGTATGAAAGTAGACAACATACTGGACTCTAGGTAAAGAGTATTGAGGATGCAGCTAGGAAAGATGAAGTATGAAAATAAAGCAAAATTTCAGCGCATGCTACCGATTTTCAGCCCTAATTTTCTTACAATTAGTGCATGATTAATTCCAGTTTTTTAGCTCCTTAAAATTTTTGAAACACTGCAATTGAGATTAGTGATTTTACAGTTCAGCCATGCATTAGTTCTTTATATCTTATGTGTTTTTAACAGAGAGGAGCAAACCAACTGTACCTCCAAAGCCAGCTGCCCTGTCTCTATCAAATTCAAGTAATGTTCTCACAGGAGCCTCAAGGTAAATACCTATTTTGTCTGAGGTTTTTATTATCTTTGTTGTTGTTGTTGTTGTTATTAAACACTATTATCCAAATGGATTTGGTTGAAGAATTGTAGGAACCTGTTGTCTCCAAAACCAGGACTGTAGAAACGTCTTGACCCCGCAAGCAGCTCGTCGCTCTTAGTGCCGTGCAAAAATATGATGACCAACTCATGCAAGTATAAAAATGGCGGGTTTTTTTTGGGTCAAATCATGACGGCCTTGGAATATAGGGAGTCCTTCATGAAGCAGGCATTTTAGGTATTGGAAATGTTAAAAATTGGTTCATAAATGAAAAATAAGTACCTATTTATAGTTTTGGTTATACTTTATGATATTTGGAGGAATGCTACGTTTGAATTGACACTTACAAAAAACGCTAATTCTGCAGTGAGTTGAAAGCGAAAATTTTCAATCTGTCCATAATAGAAATGAATATTTAAGGAGGAAATGTTTATTTTAGTGCTTAATTTCTCACCTGGCTTATTGTTAGTGACCTATTAGATCTAAGAGCTGGCTTTAATGCACATAAATGAATAAAAACATTTTTGTTTCAGGAGTAGCAAGGTTTGCATCTCTCAAAATCACTGCTGTCAGACCTCATCCTTCTTGGCCAAGCTGAGTAACTGTGAGCCGTCAAAAAATGTCAATATCTCTCCGAAGCCACCAATATTGCCCAAGCCAGCTCATTTAAAAAACTTCAGAAGTCCTGTTCCTTGCAACTCAACTAGTCCAGAAATACCAAAAAAGCCTTTTCGTCTAAAGTCCAAAGGCAGTACAGAGTGTAGCATAAATGATGATGATGAAACTGTGATCTCCACAGATGTATGTGAAACATTAAAAATTCTGTCTATTGAAAAGTCTCTCCATGATATAGCTGAATCAATCAAGAAAGCCTCCAATGTAGAATCTATTGTAGAAACAGCTGCCAGTGATTCTTTTGACAAAGTTTACAAAATTTCTGATGAATTAGATTTCAATCAGTCGCCAATTGAACAAAATACCTTGAAACTCAGTATTTCAGAAACACTTACAAACAATACTTTCATCCAACAATCATCAATATCAAACAAAGACAGTAGCTTCATCAAACAATCATCAATATTGAATGAAAATGAACTCAACTATGTGCATTCATCCATTAAAAGCATCACAAATGATGCAAATCTTGAAAAAAATGAAACTACAGTCACCTCTCATCGTGAAATTTTCCATTCCGAAACTTGGAGTACATTCTCAAAAAACATTAAAGTAGAAAGTGATGAAGAAACATCGAACAGAGTAATAGAAAAGAGCAATATTCATTCTGATGAGCAAAATAAGGAAGCTTGTGCGGATGGAATTTATTGCATTTCTCCGCCATCAGATGCCCCTAACGATTTAAAATCCTTTCAAATTGTGTTGACGGATGTTGTAGAAAATCAAATTGAAGGATTATCAAGTGAATCAAATTTAAATTCAAATGTTGTCTCAGCTGAGCAAGATTTAGGAGAAGGATTGACTGAAACTGAAAACGCTGTGTGCTCTGTTATTTCGGGTCCAAATGGCAGAGGGAGCATCTCAGATCTTGAAGTGTCGAAGTACTCGAAAGGAAATCAGTCAGATGTTGAGTCTGTTGGAAGTGATACTAGTGGATCATATTCTGTAAGACGGCGGCTTACCATGTGGTTTGGCTCATTTGGTAAAGGGGTCAAAGATCGCAAGAAAAAACGTCAAAGTTTTACATTTTATAGCGATGATGGTAACGAAGATGGTGATTCATCTGCAAGTCAAATTGATGACTCTTTTGCGGATCGTAGCAATGATACATCTGTCAAAGCAAGTGATTCATCCAGCACCGGAGAAGTTTCTAAGCTCCCGACCATTGAAAAACTGAGTGCTGATTCAGGAGGAAACAGAAGTTCCATGTCAGATGAAAGCCTGGAAAACGTAGTCTTGAATGCATCCAGAGTCACTGAAAACAATCACGAGAAAGTTATAGAAGAAAATACGAAGGAGAAAAAGTGTAAGAAAGCATTTTTAGTAGCCAAGGAGCTTACAACATCAGAAAAAGTCTTCATCAATGCTTTGAGTCTAATTTGTCATGATTTTACAGCGTTCATAAACAAAGCCTCCCCAGACCCTTCAAATCCTGTTCTCCCACAACCTGATCTTCAGAAAGTCATTGGATCTCTACCGCAATTACTTCTTTTCAACCAAGTTCTTCTGCAAGACTTCGAAAATCGAATCAAAACATGGGAGAGTCAACCTAAAATTGCAGATGTTATAGTAAAAAAAGGTCCATTCTTAAAATTATATACTTCATATATCAAGGATTTCCAGTCTCAATGCGAATTTTTAGATGAGTGTTGTCAAAAGTATTCTCGGTTCGATAAAGCTCTGAGAGACTTTGAGTGCTCTGATATCTGTAAGAAGTTAACTCTGAAGCATTATATGTTGAAACCAGTTCAGCGGATTCCCCAGTACCGATTGCTTCTTGAAGATTATCTTTCTAATTTGGATCCTGAGTCGGAGGACTACCTAGATACTCAACAAGCTCTCCATGTTGTCTGCGATGTTGCGAATCATGCAAATAAAAGTATGAAGCAAGGGGTAAGTACTCCCTAGGTCACACACTTATCCTTTTTTAAACTCAAGGTTTGCATATCGATCAATGACCGTCTTAATCGAATATTTATTCTTACTGAAAGAATGTCTTGATCTGGAGAAATTTAAGGATCTAAGTAATACTGAATCCTATCACATTTTTCTGATCTAAATTCTTTTGCTCCAATGGTGTGCTCTTATCAATGTTACAATATTAATTTTGAGACTTATCAAAAAATAGTATAAAAAAGACCTCAAAAGGAAAAATTTGCTTCTACTATCTCAAATATGTATCCAAAAATTTAAGGTGCAATCTAGTGGCTGGGTGTTTTGTAGCAAGGTTGCTGGTTAACCTATTGTTGTCTAGCAAATTTGAAAGTAATTGACGTACACTGATTTTACTAATTTATACTAATGAATCATCTTTATATGTAGTCACAATTTTATGGACCTTTCTTTTGAAATTTTGTTTGAAACTGTTTTGAATATTTTTCACTGACTGACTAAACGCGGCTAAAAAATGGAAATGTAGATAGAGATGGAAGAATGAGCTCTATTCACTGCCCTCATACTTGCGTGAAATATTGTGCATTTCATTTTTCGCATAGGTAATTAACTTGTGACCTGGTAGCCGATTAGTAAGTATCGGGGGTCTTTAAAATTGTAATATTTTTGAAACTCCAAAATTCTTAACTTTTCATGTCTAATGTGTAATTTACCTATATGTACTTTTGCTTTTAGGATCACTTGAGTAAGTTGCTTCAAATTCAAGCTCAGCTTGGCAATTACGAAATAGTGAAACCAGGAAGAGAATTCGTCAAAGAGGGAGACCTGTATAAACTGTCTCGAAAAAGTCTGCAACTTCGATTTTTAATACTGGTATGTTTCAGATTTCAGCACCTTTTTCTGTGTTTCGAATAATTTTTATCACTAATTTTTTTCCATCACTTTGGAAAATTGTTCTGATTTTCCTAAATATGCAATTTAGAGCGCTCTAGAAGCCCTGGAAATCGTCAAGGAGACTGTTGATTATTTATCTTGATCATAATTTTTTTTTATAGATTCAGATTGATATTCCTTCATCTTAGAGAAAACATTTCTCTTTAGTTACTCAATTGAGCATTTTTGGCACCCCAGGTGGAATTAAATGTGCATCAAAAAAATAAAAAGTTGAACATTTTATCACTCCAGGGTGGCAAAAACCAAACGATTGAGTAAAAGCCTTCAAACAATGCCGAGGAACAGTTTCGTCCGAACAGGATGAACCTGTCACAACTTTGCCTCTGGGCAGACATGCTCAAAATAGCTCCTAGTGGAGCCCTTGGCGATGAAAGGTAGCAGTATGACCAGCCGTCAAATTGCATCAGAATTTCGGTTTTTTTTAGATGATCCTTGTATACAAAGGATTCGAAAGATTGACATCCTGAAAATTGGTCAACAGCCAGAGAAAGGGAAAGTTTGTAGACTTTAAATGTATAATTAATACAAAGAATTTATGTTGGCCATAGTTTTGTATAAAACATGAAATGTAGGTAACCATGTTTCCACTTTATTGTAACTCAAATTCTTTGAGCTTTGGTCAATTTTTCACTTGAAATGGTCATCTTTTCTAATTCCCGTAATATTTGTCTTACCCCGTTTAAGATATCACATTAGTCTATAAGATTAAGATCTTTTCTTTTTATGCATGATGAGCATAAATTTCCCTGTAGATAGCCGAAGTCAAAGGCTGCATATCTCCAATTGTAATGTTTCAAGTCTCCAGTCAAGTTATACCTTTCTTGAAGTAAAGTAACCAAGTTTCTTGCAATAAGTCCTTCTTGAAATCTTTTGTAAATTTTCATTATTCATTCAATAATATTAACAGAAAATTTTAAGGAGATACTGCGGTTAATTTTCTCTGAAGAAAATAAAACAACAGACAATTTTTAAATGATGTAATGGAGATTTACATTTTTGACTGAAGACATTGATGGGTCAGTGTCAAAACTCCAAACTGGGAACATTCTGTCACTTTAATGAACTTTTTCATTTTATTTACACAGTTGAGTGATACACTTATTCTCACCTCATACTATGGTTCAATGACTGGTCTAAAGGTGAATTATGAATTACCTCTAAGTGGTATGAAGGTTTATGTTCCTCAAACTGAAGATTATCACAACGAATTTAGCATCATCACAACCACCCGCAGTTTCTCTCTTAGAGCCAGGTAGGCAGTTTTTTTTTTAACTTCTAATTTCTCAATTTATGGTTATAATATTCATTGCAATTATAATTCGATTTTTACCGATTGACTTTTTGTTTTTTGTACTTTCCGCTAATGGGGATTTTTGCTGTCTAAACAATCATTCATTTCGTTGATACTCCATGAAATTTTGAAGTCACCATTTTTCATTTCACCATCAGAACTTGATTTCTTTACTAGTTGCAGCAATTTTTTGTGCGTTTTCACTCAGCAGTTAATAAAGGCCAAAAGAAATTAGGGTCCTCTAGAGAAATCTATGGAGCTCTCATTGAAGAGTGTTCCCCTCACTTTTTTTACACTGATTGATGAATTTCAACTTTCTTTTGAAAAATTCACCCTGAAAAGTCGCCAAATCATGCAAAAAATTTTTTGCCCGGATACGCTGCCGACCAGTTGTTGGTCTCCGGTGGTGTAGTGGTTGTAGCGCTTGCTCTATGATCGGGAGGTCCTAGGTTTCATCTCGGCCAGGTGACCAAAATTTGAAGGTCTCACAAACAACGGTTACCTGGGACTGACTTGGTCAGGAACTGAGGGGGATGGGACTTTTGGGGCCGTAAGCGTGAGATTATGCGATTCTACAAAAAACACAATTTTAATGATATTACAAGCTAGCCCTCCCAATTTTCACAGCCTCTCCATTTTTTCATGCAAGCGGCCACATGATCATGATCATTATCAGGAAGTTTCTGCACTCCTACCTACAATTACTAACTTGAAACTGTGTTTAATAGTCATAAATAATTGTTCCAGGACACAAATAGAGCGTCAAGAGTGGGTGGAAGCATTAGAAAGTGCAATCAGGGACAACATCCAACGGCAACTAAGTTTTCTGAATTTGAAAGCAGCACCCACCAGTGTCACGCAAAATGGTGGTGAATTCAAAATTGGCAAGGAGGTTAGATTTCTAGATTTTGTCCTAACTTATCCTTGCTCCTATATTTGCTGTGGGCTTAATGAATGTCACCTGCACTGTGTACTGGATCACGTAAAACTTGAATGAAAGAAATTACTTCATCCACCACAAATGATGAATGATTCTGTTAAATTTTTTTTTTTTTTTTTTTTTTTTTTTTTTTTTTTTTTTTTTATTAACCCGTAAGTCACTGCAAATGTCGAAAAGTTGCTCTAAAAAATTATATACATTATACACTAATGAATTTTAAAAGAATAATTATTCTTTGCAAGTGATTTTTTCCATTGTATGGTTAAAAGCAGAGCAAATATTACCCAAACTAGCAACATGCATAATACATCTATCATCCCTGTGGAATTTCCTGCGAAATTGATTAAAACTTTTATCATCTCAGTAACCTCTATACGATGAAATATTTTTCTTAAAGCTTCTATCATCCACAATAGAAATCTATCTAATTTTAGAAAATAATTTCCGGATTAATAAAGAATGCCCTCTTCCCTCTCGAGACAGTGAGTAGGTGTTCCATTCTTTGGTTGATTGAACTTTTTCACTTTATCTTCTGTTCTTCTGTTTCTAATGATAATAATAATCTTTCGTTTCTGTTTTACGAAGGCGCCTGTTTGGATCCAGGATGGAAGAGTAACCATGTGTCAATCATGCACAGCTGAATTCACAGTGACATTCCGGAGGCATCATTGCAGAGCATGTGGAAAAGTATGCACTATTATTTAATTTTGCACTTTGACAATGAAACCTTTAAACAGCGTATCTCGTTTCCTGTGTTTTAAAATCTCCACTTCTATTCTATTCATTTAAAGAAGGAAAAATTAACATTTTTCATAGTGTTTCTTTGCAAAGAGGAGAAAAATTATTGCAATTTTTAAAAAGTGTCGTTGAGCGGTTTTCCAGATAAAAAATAAAGTATGATAGGAAGTCTACAACGTCGCAAACCTTGATATGTGGTTCGGGATTTTCACTTAGGATATCTCTTGAATTAGTGTAGTGATTCTCAATCTGTGGGCCGCAGATCCTGAGGGGTCTCAAGGTGAAATTAGAATATGAGGTTATATCTATAACAAGAACAGATGTCAAATTTTTAAGTTTTGAGAAAAGCGCATTTTAAGTTGTAAATGTAGTGGTTTTTAATGTTCTCAAGACAAAAAGGGTTTGACTTAGGGATTTGTCGCAGAAAAAATCTGACAGATTACCTAGAACGAATTTTAAGTACACTTTAAGATTTTATGTTGTTAATTTCTAAAAGTTTAGCTCAGCACAGGCTACTCTCAATTACAATTACTAGGGGCAATAGCGACCTCGTCAAGCCTATAGAGATCTCCGACAACGAAAATGGGAGCCGCTACTGTATCTTACACGAACCCGTTCAACTTTTGCGTTATTTTGAGATATTATAAATTACTTGAAGCCTCTTCAAAAAAGATCAGTGCACCCTGTGTACAGTTTGAAAATGTTTTTACTTTACATCTTTTCTTTTAAGTTTCAACAGTTCCCCCTTCATTTTTATGTCTCTTTTATTTTCTGTTTTTAAGTTCCTATCTCTGATTTTTGTATAATTTTAGGTTGTTTGTGGAAACTGCTCTGATTACAAAGCACCCTTACAGTATATGAAATTCCAAGCTGAAAGAGTTTGTGAAGATTGTTTCAATATACTGATTAAAGGTAGGATCATAATTTTCTTTATTTGTATTTTAAATTACATTTGCAACTTAATGTACATAAATTCCACCGAAGGAAGAAAAAAAAAATATTTAGAGCAGTTGCTTAGTCTGAGAAGTCAAAGATTCATCGTGAAAAGTCATCAATAGCGCCACTATTATTTTTGCCTATATTTGCTGAAAAGATGAAGCAAAAGTCCTCTGTTGAATTGAAAAATTAGGGGAAAGGCTCTTTGTTGTGCTTTCAAATTGAAATTATAAGTTTGCCCTAATATTACTAAAGTCAACGAAAAACGACTGCTATCATTTTAATGGACCATTCTTAGATGATTTCATTCAAGTTTATTCAGCTTTATTCTTACGCAGTAACTTTGAAGGCCTAGCATAGAAATTTTTGGAAAAACTCTCAAAGGTTTTTTCTTCTGTGGTAACTTGTTTGGGTTTAATCACTGTCTCTTTTTTTTTGCGTATTTTTGTAGAGTTTGTGAATCCGTCTAGTCAACTTCGTGAAGCAATCAAAAAAGATTTCAATTTGAAGAGTTCTGAATCTGTAGATTCTGCTTTAGAAGACATATTTAACTTATTCAAGAGAGCAACGCTAGGTGGCTCCAAAAAATTCAAAAAAATTCAAGAGATTCCTCAAAGATTAAGAGAGGTAGGTATTGTGTAATATAATTTTCGAATTCACATGTGAAGTTGTACCGCAACATTGTGTGGTACAGAAAATTGCATGCCAGAATTTCCCTGTGCAACCTGCGCTGCATTTCCTGCATAGAAAACCTTTTTCCAAGATATTGAAGATGATTAGATTGGTGCCATTGAATAATCGTGCCCACATCGAATTGAATTTTGCAAGTTATCAAATTTTCTAGAAGTTTTCTAGACATCGCTGCCTAGTTTAAAACTTTGTAGGCGTCTCAAAAATTCAAGGTTTTTGACTACTGTCAGTTGTTAATTGTACATTGCAAGTATTAGCTACTTTTAATGGTTCAGTTTTACCCATCATAAATAACAAGTTTCTCAGGATAGTTGGAAAGAGAATGGGAATTCCCCGGAACGTTCCTAGATAAGTTACTGGGAATTTACGGATGGGTCTTCAAAATGTGATTGATTATTACTCTCTATGTGTTCGTGCAAGTAACGAGGTAAAAAGGTTTTTTTTTAAATGTGTGCATATGTATGTGTTTCTGCATCAAAGTTTCCCGAGAAAGTTCCTGTGCACAGGAACAGGAACATTGCAATATTGACCCCTCATTTATGGCATGAAATGAGAAGTTGATGTTTCATTCTTGCCAAGAAGATTCCAAATACCTAGTATGTAAGATCAGTTGCGAGAAATCTTTCAAAATTGTATTAAAGCATTGTCACTATGTGAGTAAATTCCCATGAGTGGACCAGGTAAAAACTTTCAGCTTCTTACCTGCCCAAAAACCAGGTGTTTAAAGTTTGTAGTCTTTTTGTATTGTTTCATACTTTTTATCAGTTTAATAAAAGGCACAAGTGACCTTGTTGTCCCAAAGATAGAAAGGTATTTGGTTATTTCAGTGTTTATGCTTTCAGCTGAGCATTATTTTGATGTTTCTTGGGGTTTACCAGATTTAAGTCTTCAAATATTGCATTTTTCAACAGGTGACAGCAAACGATTCAGGCTCCCAGATGAGTGGTTGGCTGTTATATCGGAAAGAAAAACGCTCTTGGAAACGATTCTGGTTTGTGTTGAAGGACCAAGCTCTGTACTTTTACAAAGCCTCTGAGGACGTCGTTGCCCTTGGTAGCATTGCTGTTCTCGGTTTTAAAGTGGAAGACTCTCAAGAGGTATATTTTCACTCTACCATTCAATATTTAATATATTTTAGGAGCAGTACTCCTCTAAGTTTTGACCATTACAAAATGGTATGTAGATATTCCAGAAAAAGTATCCATTGAACATATTAGGTCACTTTAAGATTCACTCAAAAAGAGTATTCCTAAGATCGGTCGATAGAGGTGTCTCATCGCTTTTCAATAAGCCTCAAAATAGTTCTGTTAAGAAGTAGTAACGATAAGGAGACTCTTACCAAAAGCAATCAAAGTTTTCAGAGCTGATAAAAATGAGCTGTTGCCTCGTTTATCAGTTTTAAGGGCCAATCAACCCAACAGACATATTTTTCTGGCAACCACACTTTAACTATAGGTTAATGCAGTTTCAATAGAGCCGGCTGTTTCCGACAACAGGGTCTTTATGGGAGTAAATTCGCATTTCGGAACTAAGCGTTATTGATAGCTTCCTGTCAAAGATTTGTTTGAATAACCTCATCAACAGTAAGACCCCCTAGTAAACTTACAAAAAGACTTATAAGGTCAGTAACTGCCATGTCAAATTTGCTACTCGATATTTGCTTCATGCCAAAGTCTGTTTCTGGTCTTTCTGCAACAAAGTGATAACCTCTCCGCTAACCAGCAATTTCGTCCTAGAAGGAGCAAAAGAACCAAAATCCTTTCGAGTCAAATTTGGCACTGAACCAATTTTAGTATGCTTAACGAAGAAATAAATTTCTCCAAGTGCGGAGTCATTCTTGACTAATTGACAAGCTATCTGCTTCAGGAGATGGAGGATTTTTGTATGAAATCTTACTCTTGTTGCTCAACAATGAATTTTTTCCCCACAATCTAACCATGCAAGTTTCAGTTGTATTAGCAAACAAGAAGTTTGAAATGAATGATGCTAATGATGCTATTAATACGTTGATTTCAGAAGTTTTCAAATATATTCTATTTGTTCTGCATGAAATTTGAATGAAGAAACTTTTGGATAGAGTGAGGCTATACAGTCAGGTGTACATTACGGTGTTTCAAAATCTTATCTCCTATTTTCATTTTTAGGAAGGAAACCAACCAAAATCCCTACTCGAAAATTCCACATGGAGGTTATTTCCTTAAAACAAGTAAAAATGGACGTATTTATGCGAAATGGAACTATGTGCAAGTGGACAGATAGGGTGAACTCAGTGTTTGGGCAACAAGAATGAATGGGACTTTAAAGCGCCAGTGACATTAGCTGTGAGGACCGGGCGCAACAACGGCTAGGTCGTCAGTCTTTAACTCATGAGCCCTGTGCACAATGCTCTTGTCTCATGCCCAAGACTCACGAGCTAGAGCTCAGTTCTTTTTGATTTAATATCAAATCCCTTTTTTCCATTTTATCAAAAGGAACTATATCCGTTTTTACATTGTTTCTTATGCAGCTTCCACAAGCACACCCCATCTTTCCACTTCCATATAGTTCCTTTTAGCATAAATACGTCCAAATGTTGGTCGGTTTCCTTACAAAAAATTGAATTAGTAGATAAAGTTTTGAAACACCACCATGTAGATGATATTGTTTAGCTTAACTCTATCCATTCAAGCTTCTTTGGTGCTGTAATTCTAATTGTGTCCAGAGGTACCAATTACTAATTACTCACCAATTACTTTCAATACTTACTCTACTTACTTTGAGACATAAAAAGAGTGTGGTCTTTTGTAGCAGGATCTCATGGAAGTATCTGATTCCAAGCGTGTCTTTCAACTAGTTCATCCTGGTCGAAAACCAATGACATTCTGTGCCGATAACAGAGATGCTGCCAAGAGGTTAGTTGACGGTCAGCAAAATCTTACTATCCATAGTCTCTTGTAACTGCATACCTACTGTTCAGCTAGATTCAAAGGCAAAAGTCTTAACAAATTTGTGTGAATGAGTCTTGAAAAATATTTAATTAAAAGTTTTGTAATCACAATGGTTGCTCACTCTTCTTTGCCGCTTCACTTTCTGATATAGTTTTCAGATTATTCAAACACTGCATTGTATTTCATAGTAAAATCTGCCGAGGAAAGCCATCATTTTTTGGCCAAAAATTTTGGAATTGATTTTTTGTCAGTTCGCTGTTTGTTTGAAAAAACGGAGTGTTCTCCAAAAATCGATCTTATCAAGGAAAAAATTCTATTTCCCGTAGATTCTATGCATAACAGAGATAAACCAAGTGCATTTTTGGATTCAGCAACCAAAAACACACAGGAACTCTCGCACCGCATACCTTACAAATTTTCTATTCTATTCCAAACAAGAAGGTTTTTATTGAGGAAAAATATCTTGCAAGCTTAAGAACATTCAGTCTGCACACTCAGGTTTATGAAAGATAAGTTTCATTTTGCCGTTTTGAATTAATTTCCTTAAATTTTCTCTCCTAAATTGATTGGTTTTTATAAAAACAATTTGAAATTACATCTTCCCGTTAAATGTAATCACCACACTTATTTTTCAGGTGGATGAAGGAATTACACGAAGCAACCGTGCTGAGGTAGAATGAGACTACACTCCTGTTAACAGTCATATCTTTCAAGTCTTTCAAAGTTGTGTCCCTAATTTCCAATTGGGCTAAAGAACAAGTGGAATCAAAGCTTTTGCCTCCTTTTTATCGAAAATGAGGTAAAATAATTTAATTTTGAAATCCTATCGAAAGAAAGTCTCTAGTTTTGCACTATTTTTTTCATGCCTTGCAAAGGTCACTGTGACAAAAATTCAAAGGGAACTTCAATAATGTTCTGTATCAAAAAATTGAAAGTTTTAGCTTAAGTTTTTATGTTTTTTATGGGAATTTTGCTGTTTTTATGTTTGAGATACTTTAAAAGGAACAAAATGCATAATTTTTTAATTTTAAAGGATTTTTTTTAGTCAGTAAGCTGATGACAATTGAAAGGCCAAATCATTCAAAATCAATTTTCCTGTGCAAAAATGTGCGAAAAAATATACTTTCTAAGCGGTTACTCAACTCTAAATCTAAATTCAACATACAACTCTTAAACAGCTTGAAATGGCGAGCTTCTGATCAACTAAATTTCACTTTTGCAACTGCATATTTTTGCAGGAGAAAAATGTGAAACGACCACTGCATAAGCTCATTAAGTAATGTAAGGAAACTTGGAACACAGAGCAATGCAGCATAAGAGTTTTTACGAGGTAAACATTTGTCACCAAATTCGCTGTCAGCAGTCAAAAGTTTTCTTTTCAATTAATAGCTCTGTTACATTGAATTGGTAAACTTTTTTCAATTATGTTGGATTTTGGGGCTTGGGACCTCAGAAATATATTGGTTCGTGCCTTTTGAGTTCAGTGATCAATATCCTTTTAAGGACAATGTTCTCAAATAACTTCTTTGCCTTCACCATGAGAATATTTGATGCGTATTACCAGCTGGAAGAACTAGTTTTAGCTCCACTGAGA
The DNA here is from genome assembly GCF_918797505.1 of Bemisia tabaci. Taxonomy (NCBI): domain Eukaryota; kingdom Metazoa; phylum Arthropoda; class Insecta; order Hemiptera; family Aleyrodidae; genus Bemisia; species Bemisia tabaci. The sequence goes on along the minus strand of NC_092794.1, from coordinate 13,051,248 downwards.
TTCATGTGGCAAAGCATGAAGTGAGGCTTTGGTTTCAAGTTAGCCACCGGCACTGGTTAATGGAAACACTCAAATGAAAATTGGCTACGCAGATGAAGCGCAATGCATGATAGATTAATGACACTAGATTCAATATAGTACAGTGAATCATAATATCTCTTGAGTTTTATTATTGAACGTATGAAACTTGTTTCACTTGTTTGTTATCATTATTTCTCTGTGCAGTTCTGAATAAATTTTAACTGAAGGAGAAATAATGCTGCAATGTTCTCCTCCATCATCTTGTAGTTGGTTAAGAGTTAAAGAATTGCAGCCACATTTTTGGAAAAATTGAGCTCTTTGTATTTTTTATAGGCATGTATTTTAAAGGCTTCTATATGTATAAAAAAGTTCATAGCCATATTTAATGTCAAGTATGAGGTACAGAACTCAAAGAATGGATCAGTTGGGCTATTCATAGAATCTTGTTTTGATGGTTTCAGTATATAGATTAGCAACAATGAAAAATATCTGTTTAAACTCCAAATTTCTGTGTCAAATATCCATGAAGATATTATTTATAAAAAAACATGCCATATGACGTCATCCACCGTGGTAAAGCATACTGTCGTTTTTTTCACCTTGATTTCATTTGTGTTTTTCACTGCTCAACCACACCAAAAATGTGTACCAGTGGTTGATTTAATCAAGGTAAAAGAGACTATCATATGCACCATCACGGTGGATGACGCCATACGCCATGTTTTTTGATGGGCGATATCTCAGTAAATATTGGATACAGTTCAGCGTTTTGTACATATCTCATTGATTGTTGCTAATCTGTAAGCTTAAATCATCAAAACTCAATTCTATCATTAGCGCAACTAACCCATTATAGATTGCATTTCCACCAGAGAGATTGTTGCACCGTTCCCTGTGATACCTCAAATTGATAAAAAATGAGTGAAGTTTATTTTGATGCTTGAAACTTGTAAGTGCTATCTCATCAGCTGTCAACATTTTTAGCAATCAGATGAAGGAAATAAATTATTTTCGATAGCACAGAACTACTTTTGAACCATCGCTGGAGGCAGGTCCTAATTAATCTGCTAGAACTCAAAGCAATGCCTTTTGTTTTATCGAACAAGAGGTTCAGAACTCAAATAAGATGCACAACAGTAAGAGTTGGGTGTAAAAACTAATTCTGAACCTCAAAAGAAAATTTTTCGGACGAAGTTAAAGATTCTTTAGCTCTTAACTCTATTTCTATCTTCCATGAGACTTTTAAATCTGAAAAGTTTATCTTCATTGTTTGCTCAATTTTAAATTTTATTGTGCCTCCTTATTCGAATGAATATTTTCTTCCAGTATTTTCAAGAATTTTATTGAAGTGAATCATCTTTTGATATTTTCCTAAAATTGGATTTTACCTAACTTGTATCCTCACTGCTTTGTTCTAAAATTTTACCAGTTTTTGTAGTTAGTTGTTTTTCTTTAAATGGATTTTATGTATGATAAAAATTTAAAAAATCTAGATCAAATTTTACCAAAAATGATTTATTTTTTTATAAAATTTTATATTTTTGGACACACCCAAACCCTTTTTATTTTTAGATAAGTTCATGTTTTTAAAGCTGTTGCTTTTTTTCTCAAGAAATGTCCAATATGCCTCTCAAGATTTTATCAACAGAAAAAATGTAAGAGCCTATTAGAGGTTATTAAAGTGCTTTAGATTTGGAGGATAAAGCTTTCTTTAACTTCCAAAAAAAATATCGTTCTCAATACCTCATTCAATCACCACTCCCCCCCCCCCCCCCACATCTTATTTTCTGTTGCCCCTAATTTTGTTCAGTCCTAACTATTATAGGCTTCTTTTAAAGCGGGATATTTTTTGTTCTGTTTGAGATTTAGGCTAATTGTATGAAAGAAAGAAATCTCTGAAATACTCAGATAGTGGGTATAGTATTTTAGAAAATGATACTTTTTTATGTGTATTAAATTCACTTAACCATAGTGGTCGTTTTCTCAAACATTAAGAGGCTCTTTTAAGAGGCAATTTTCCAACTTTTTTGTAAATGTGTGGTTTTTTAATTGTATTTAAATTTTTGTTATGAACACTCAACTGTGATATTGTTTAATTTCTAGATCATGTAATTATTTTTTGCCATTTGAATATGTTCAGAAGTAAATTTTTAGATTTTATCGAGTTAAGAACTATTTTATAAAGTCAGCTGAGTTGATGAAGGGTTCTGCAGAAACCAGGTTTTTTTTTAAAAAAATAAAAATTAATGATTTAGATTTATTTGTGAATTGTATTAATGTATGAATGAACTTCATGCACTTAAAAAATTTTATATTACATTGAGGAAAGCTAAATTTTGTATTAAAATGTCAATCCTCGCATCAAAAATGTGTGCGTGTGGAGGTTTTATCATCCCTTATTTTTTTAATTGACTTAGATGCAAGCTCATAAAAAACTTTCTCTGCAACATCACTTCAGATGAAAAAAGGGAATCATGTTGCCGTTGGGTGTGAATGTTTTTTTCTGAATGCTCTAACCTTTGCCCAGAGCTCCACAAGTTCATAATTTTTGTACTGTGAAGTTTTTCAGCACTCCAAATATTTTGCTGTTTTGCTATTTCACAGCAATATAATCTACTAAATCATCTCAAATCTTCAACTAAATCTCGTAATAATTTCTCTTGTACAATTAATTCCAGAATCTGCCGCGATCAAAATGTTAATGTTAGATCAAGAGGGGTATGCAGTCATACCTTATTTTAGGTAACACTTCTTTCCCTTTACTTTGTAGTGAAATCTTCGTTGTGGTGTTGTTAACAGAGAAAATTTCAAAGATTTCTGTATCTCAGTCCATGACGTACTTCTGAATGGACCACCAATCAAAGTGCGAATTCAAGCATTATGTTTTCCCATCAAAATTTCACGGAGAACACAACTTGTGCGAAGAAAGTTACTGAAATTAACTCTCAATCAGTTGGTTCTGTAATCAGTGCTGAATGAAAACTTAAATATTCTGGTTAGGAGGTAATTTAAAATATTCAAAACGTGTTCTGTGTGAAATTTTTAAAATAAAGCTTATATCAAGATGCTCAAGTTCGTTCCTTGTTCGGTGGTCCATTATGCAGTCTAAATTGTGGAGTTAAGGTAGGAGAACGGCCTGAGTGGCACAATCGGGTTTTACAAAGAGGGTGTTGAAAGTTTTTTCATTATTACTAGTCTATAAACTAGTCTTCCACTTTACAAAATACTTTCCTTTTCTTATGCTGCTAAATCGTGAAATTATATATGTCTGAGTTTAAAGATGCAAGCACCCTAAAGAGTTAACCCATGAAATCCGATCGAGCCTTACCTGGGCAGTTTTTCCGTCTAATTTCTTAATTTTTCTGCACTGATTTATTATTGATTCTCTAGTATTAATAGTTACGTAATTATTTTCAATATAATATGATTCAGTAAAATTATTTTGTAAAAGGTTTGATGGCTTCCTGAATTCTTACATATTTTTATCGAAACATAAAAATGCTTTAGCGATATCAGGATTTAGTTCAAGCTTCCATTTCTGTTATCAAGCTTTCATTTCATGTTCTTCTCCCCTTTTATGTATCCTTCTTTTTAGCAGTATGAGTATGAGATTAAGTCATTATTTATTTAGAAATAAACATTTTTTTTTCTAAATTTCTTCCGAAGAGATTTGTCAGGAATGTCATACCTCTTCATTGGCTCTCATCAAATCACAATGAACACGAAAACATTTATAATTTATCTTGCTGTAAGGAAAGAATCAATCATGCTTTCTTTTTTGAAGAAATGTTAAGGAGAGTATGAACATTTGTCCTACCTATATGTATTTAGCTTCCTTAGATATATGACAATCATTGAGTCTTGCCTTGACTGCTTTCCAAGAATCTGATCCACAGGAAGTGAAGAAGGGTCTCGAATATGATGTGATCAAACTTCTAAGCAGAGTGCCCGAAGGTAAAGGCTGAATCAAATGTAATATCGCTAACCTTTACCCTCAATGAGACAATAAGTGGAGCCTTTAACGGCTATACTGTGACTCTCATTTTAGGTCATTTTGATCTCAAAATTTGATGATATACTCATGAAATAAGTTTCAACTCCTGCGAATCCGATTTTTTTTAAAAAAAAAAAAAAAATCTGGATGAAACTTACAATTAAGTCACCTATTGAAGTGGTGGTGTTTTGCGGACCAAAAATCCTAAAATTTACTTTAAGTTTTGTCAATGGTGTCTAAGTGATATGAGTATTATGAGGCTCGTCCGACATACCTCCAATAATGTGTGACAGTGATAGAAAACTTCCATATTCATGTAATTCATATCTGCCGTTTACGTTTTGTGCGGCTAAGTATGATGGTTGAATTTTCTATACAGTAAAATATCAAAGAATCGTACTTTTTTTCGCCACAGAGAGATTATCGTCGTTATGGGCGCTGCGCAGAAAAATATGGTACTTAGTGATTCCTTACATTAACAGCCTTCGCACTTTTCTGTGGCTCAGCCCAGGTCAAAGAGAAATTATGAGATTTATATTGGGCAAGGCGGTATAGATATTCCTGCCATCATTTAGTTATTGTCGTCAATAAAAAGAATCCTAATTATGTCCAAGATGATATTTTTTCCAGAAATATGTATACGTGTTGATAAACCGATCATAATTTTAGAAAGGACTTAACTCTAGACAATGAGGCCTTCATTTGAAAATTATTAAGTGACTTTTGTCTCATACTTCAAAATAAAATCACAAGGCTGTCTTAGCTGTGCCCTTACAACCTCAGCTCATGGTAATTATTGTAAAATTACGTACTCAATTGTTTTTCTTTTTTCTCTTTTAAACAGGGGACATTTTGGCGATGTAAGTCTGCAATCACACAACTCGGTTTGCAACATTGCAGACTTTCTGTCATACTTAATTTTTTATACGGAAAACGACTCAATAGCAATTCTTTAGAACTGTCGTGACTTTTCTTCTCTGTGCGAAGAAAATTCTGCAAAATCTTCAAGGAATAATGCCAGTGTGTTTTCTTTTAAAAAAATAACAGAGGCGGAGATTTTCAGACACCGCAAACAAGATATGTGATTGCGGACTTGCGCTGTCGATTTTCTCTTTTTTTTTTTTTTTTTTTTTTTTTTTTTTTTTTTTTTTTTTGTAAAACTTTTTCTTACCGATTTTTCCTAAAACTTGTCGATTGTACACGATGATTTGTAGGATTTTCTCTTTGTTGAATTCAATTTAGGTAAAAAATTTTAATTCCTTGCCTCAATTTTTTAACTTAAAATTCTTCAGCTTTGAAAGATGTAGGATGATTATCATTTTTCAAGAATTCCTGCACTGAGAGTAGTAATTGTGTAATGACTCAGCTTGCCTGCCTGTCTTTGGAATTCTCTCATACTGTTTGCCTTGTTTCTTATGCTATTCATTATTTTTAAGGTAAGCATTTGTTATTACATATCACTAGATACCTTGTTAAAGTATCTAATCATGACTAATACTTAGTTGATTTTTGTTATATATTTTAATAAAAAGTACCATTTTTAATGTTGTCTTAACAATTTTGCCTCATCCTTCCTTGAAACTATGCAGAAAGGCAGGTGAAGATACTCATTTATGTAACCTTCCCCGGTTAAAAAAAGTATTTTTTTTTAACTCTTGTTTTCAGTTAAGAAATGAATGGACTCGTAACTAGCCCAAGATGTAGTGGGGTCATACCTCAATTATTAGTCCTGTAAACCTTTTTTAATATTTACTCTCTCTACATTTACATTCACAAGTAAAATAAAAAACCGATGGAGGCTTTGTTTGAAAATCTGTTGAAAAGCCACAATTAGTCAGCATATTACTGACTGCAAGTTTCACTACAGGGGCGTAGCTTTTAACCTAACAGAATGATCTTCGGAAAAGCCTCTCTTCAGGCCTGCAAATTGTCTTTGCCATTCTGAATGTATAAATATTAGTTAGTAGGGTTCGTTCTAGGACACCAGTTAAAGAGGGCCAAACATGAAAGTATCACTCTCCCAATATCAGGGAGTCCCTAATAAAAATTGGTGTTCTCAAAAAATACAATAGTTTGTTATCTAAAAAATTTTGACTATAAAAAGATAATAGTTGCTTATTACTAAGTTGAAGCTGAAAAAAAAAACAAGAAAAACTCATTATCATTGGAAAATATTTTATTCTTTTATCAATAATTGATACAAGGAATATTAAATAGCTTGCACTAAAAAAATAATGAAGCTTACAATAATTTTTCAAAACACCTCCAAAAATATCCATGAAAATTTAAATTTTCTGATTAAAGGCTGAACTTGTAAATTAGGATTCTCAGTACTTATATTGTTTCTAATCATTATAAATGCAATTTTTCCTATACTGTAGACGTTGAGGGGTGCCCTTAAAAAAAATCATTGCTTAAGCAGGGAAAATGATAGGACTTTAAATTTAGTGATTTCAATCATTCTTCTTCAGCTGAGGTTCTGTGACTTGAAATAAATAATTATTCAAGGAAATACAAGCAAAAAGCTTCATATTAAATATATACTCCTTCCGAACTAAATTTACTGACTTAATACAAGAGCGAACAGTGCAAGAATGCATCAGCACTGGCCAAAATAGTGAAATTCATGAGTGTAAGAGATTCTACAAATTCGATGACTACCGAATTTTCACAGATAGCAAAAATGTTATAACACAGTCGGATGTAAATAATAATTAACACTCCTTCAATGCACTAACTATGAGTAAGTATTTTTCTTGGCAGTTTCATTTTTTCATTCTAAAAAAACATGTTGAGGTGCTAGAGAAAGTGTTGTACAGAAAATCTACGTATAAATGTGCAAGTACACATGCGTGTCATTGTGTCTTATGATCATATCCGTTACTCTATTCGGCCAGTCATTTGAACGAAAACTAAAGATGTAGGTAGCAGAAAAATCCTGATGAGGAATGACAATATTATAAAAAAATAATTTTGTATTGAAGTGTAGCGACTTGAAGCAAAAAAAAAATGGCAGGACGGATTGCACGATAAATATGTGAGTATGTAAACTTATTGTGCTATTTTTACATAGGTTGTCCCTAAAGTACTGCACGTTTTTTTTTTTTTTTTTTTTTGGACAAACAGTAGCAGATATAAAATTGCGGTTTGTGTAGTCTTAAAGACCGAGCAATTACCGATAAAACAAGACAAATCCGAGCTCTCTAAGTTAAAAAATGACCAAGTTACAGTGTTTTGAAAATGACTTGTAGAGGTGACCCCTACAGGATTTTTAGCTTCTTTTCTGGAAAAAAAACAAGAATTAAAGATTCAAGTGGTTTTATTAAATCAATTTTACAGAATCTTACCAAGATTACTAGCATTTCCTCTTCTTCACTGGACAACTGGACACTAGTTTCCTTCTCAAAATACCTTCCATCACTCGCCACACAGCGCCGCAACCGTTCTTCCCACTTCTTCAAACATGTTTTATCGAATTCTTCTTGCCTGATGTTCTTTAAGAAAGTTTCAATAGCTCTTTTTATCTCGTTGATGGAGTTAAACTTCCTGCCTCTTAAGCCCTTTTTCAACGTAGGGAATGACCAAAAATCGCAGGGTGCGAGTTCCAGGCTGATACCATGTTGCCAACTTCAATCGATCGCGATGGTTTCTCTGTAGAATGTTTGATTAATCAAATCTTTGTTTTTTTCCAGAAAAGAGGCTAAAAATCCTGGAGGGGTCACCTCTACAAGTCATTTTCAAAACACTGTAACTTGGTCATTTTTTGACTTAGAGAGCTCGGATTTGTCTTGTTTTATCGGTAATTGCTCGGTAAGACTACACAAACCGCTTTTTGATATCTGCTACCGTTCGTCCAAAAAAAAAAAAAACGTGCAGTACTTTTGGGACAACCTCTGTAGATATTAACGCCCCCTCTTCATTTCATAGTTCTGATCAGAGATATTGGAAAAACCTCATATTGTTGCTCCTCTGACATTAGGACGTATCTCACTTTCCATGTGAGCCCTGTTATTCATATCACTTCATACTTATCAGGTCTTACTTGGAAAAAAAGATACGCCCTTACGTGAAAGAGGCAACAATATAAACCCTGAGAAGACTTTTCCACAATTAAACATTAAAAATCAGGCTCGGTATGTAGGTACTTAAAATAAAAAAGTCAAAGATAAGACTTATAAAATATTCTCCAAAATGCAAATACAAAAATAATATTCTAAGCGTATTTGTGGGGGTTAGCATAGATACCTAGGTATGTAAATTGATAAAGTAAAGTTAGTGGTTCTTCAGATCTATTAGCTAAAAAAAGTAAAATTTTCAGGAAGTATTTCATCAGTTACAGAAGAGATCAGCATCATGGTGAAGCTTTTGCAAAAAAAATCACACAGAAAATTGAATCTACCCAAAGATTGTGTTCTGACTCATTGGATACATGGCAAAAATTTCAAAATGGCAAGTAAATACAGATGAGTTGATTGACTACAATCAGTCATAAAAACTTCACATAAAGAGGGAATTTTACATGAAATTTTATCAGTCGCTACATGACCAGATGCCTCCAAACATTAAAAAAGGCTTTGAACACATTTTGTTCATGTAGGCAATATGTTTTGAGGCAGAACTTGACTAGATAGAATTTGTTTACACAACGTGAACAGATCAATTTATGCACAGAATTATATCCTAAATCTTCATTCTCAGGTTTTGCGGAAAAGATGTGCTTCATTTTTCAGAACAAAAAAATGATTCTGACTTGTGGTTCCATGACATGTAAGCCATGTTTTTTCCTTGGTCTCGCTGGGCCATTTGAGCTGTGCAAACAAATCCCTGCCAGAGAGATATTGATACACTGAGTTTTGTTCAGACAGATAAAATCTAATAAGGCCGATGCTGTTGGTCGCACTGGCATTGTTACAGTGAGAATAAACTAGGGGAAAAAACAAACGAAAACAATGAATGCGAAGGACTAAAAAGAAGTTTCCTGATGACATAGTGCCATAAATTTGCTGAGCCAGGATTTGACCAAATTTCAGTAATTTTTCAGCCAGTTGGCCAAAATTCCACAGGTGTGGACAGAAACTTATGATAGATGACTCTGGTTGATGGGAATTATGTGCACAAGGAACCCATTTTTATCCTATCAGTTCATTAGATTCTCTGTGTTTCCCGGTGTTTTTCCCCCAACAATTTGACCCCTTGTGCTTTTGTGCATTTCTGTAAACTTTATGGCACTTGGTACCTTGCCAATCGTCAAAATCGCTCTTTGCCTGGCCTTATCAGAAGTAATTTCTGTAACAAGTGGTATGCTGACATGGTACTTCGTCATACAGATCTAATTGGTGGGAAAAAGATGAGGAGATCAACTTCTGCTGATACGTTGGAAAGTCAGAGTGTCTGGATACACCTCAAATTAAAGAGAAAAATGCACTTGTTGCAACTCTCTTAATTCGCAAATTTTCTGCCCTAGATCTTATAGGGGGATACAAAACAAACTATATGTAATTTTGTCAAATACTACAAAATAAAATGTATAGAAACAAATTCTGGAGAATGATGAAGAATCTGATTTTAAAACTACCACGGAAATAAAATAGATTTTACAAAAAAATATATTTTATTCCTCTAATGAATACAAATTATTCGCAAGTCTTACATTGAGAAATTATGAAATCTTATATTTGGATGAATTTACGCAAAACAGGTCTATGTGCAATGGATTCCTTACGTAGATTGACCTTTTTTTGTGTAAATCCGTCCATTCGGAGTGTGTCAAAAACTCTTGACTCAGATCAACAGGACAAAATGTGAGAATCAAGAGCGGAGAATTCTGCTCGGCTGATGCCTAATCTAAAATGTACCTTGAAAACAGGACACATTGTCATTTGGTTCCGGGTAGCACATAAATCTCAGTTGTCTCAAGTTTCCATTGTGATCATAAATTCATGGCGTTACGATCATACGATATTTACTGAGAGAAAAACGTATATTCTTTTCATTACATGTCTTATAAAATAGTAAAGAATAGAAGACTTAAAATCTTTTTAGACTCAATATTTGAGAATTAAGGGATTTAGTAGATAAAACTTTCTTCCCAACACTAAAAAAATAAGTGTTGAGTGGTCATAATATACAAAACTAAAGTAAGTTTTTGCTATGGTAAAAAAATTGTATAAAAACTATTTATATGGCTTATGTATAATGAGACGATAGAAAGAAAATAATTGAAGAGGATAAAACCTGTTTAAGTTGCTTTCTGCTGCATTTGAGCTTGCATTTCAGCTAAAATTTTCTGCATGCGCTTCAGTTCTGCTTCTTTTTCTTGGAGAATTTTATCCTTCTCAGATACTGGTGTCTTCTCGTGGTCCGGAAGAGAGCTGTTGATAAGTACAAAAACATCACATTAAGGCAAGAGAAATTTAAAAAAAAATTAGCGAATCATACTGGACAAAAAAACAATTGAGAGAAAAGTAGATGCAGATTCCAGAGTATCCACTTTTTTACATGCAAACCTTTAATCCATTTGCAGATTAACATTTTTTTACCCGCTGCGCCTAGCAGTACTAGCAAACAGGAGGGCAGCAGAAAAATATTGAATGAACTTAAGAACAATATCCATGATGCGATTC